>NC_084988.1:54470-81970 GCF_963691925.1 Scomber scombrus | reverse complement strand
TGTGTGTGTGTGTGTGTGTGTTTCAGACTCATCATGGTGTTAGCCGACCTCGGCAGGAAGATCACCTCGGCGCTGAGGTCACTCAGCAACGCCACCATCATCAATGAAGAGGTAACTGATCATTGTTATTATTAATGTTAATCAATACTGCTGATTAACACTGGTGATAAACTAACTGTGTGTGTTACCGTGTGTGTGTGTGTGTGTGTGTGGTGTGTGTTACCGTATGTGTGTGTGTGTGTGTTACTGTGTGTGTGTGTGTGTGTGTGTTACTGTGTGTGTGTGTGTGTGTGTTACTGTGTGTGTGTGTTACTGTGTGTGTGTGTGTTACTGTGTGTGTGTGTGTTACTGTGTGTGTGTGTGTGTGTGTGTGTGTGTGTGTGTGTTACTGTGTGTGTGTGTGTGTGTTACTGTGTGTGTGTGTGTGTGTGTTTCAGGTCCTGAATGCTATGTTAAAGGAGGTGTGTGCTGCTCTTCTTGAGGCCGACGTCAACATCAAACTGGTCAAACAGCTGAGAGAGAATGTCAAGTGAGTCCAAAACACACACACACACACACACACACACACACACACACACACCACAGAGCATCGTCCAATCAGAGAGCAGCAACAACAAACACTGGTACAGGACGGACCTGAACAGGAAGTGATGTCACAGTGAGCTCATGCTGTGTGTCCCTGCAGGGCTGCCATAGATCTGGAGGAGATGGCGTCCGGTCTGAACAAGAGGAGGATGATCCAGCACGCTGTGTTCAAGGAGCTCGTTAAGGTCAGAACTGCTGCTGAGCGCTGGCTCATTACATGTGTGTAACGTGTGTAATAACATGTGTAACATGTGTAATAACATGTGTGTAACGTGTGTAATAACATGTGTAACATGTGTAATAACATGTGTAATAACATGTGTAATAACATGTGTAACATGTGTAATAACATGTGTAACATGTGTAATAACATGTGTAATAACATGTGTAACATGTGTAATAACATGTGTAACATGTGTAATAACATGTGTAACATGTGTAATAACATGTGTAACATGTGTAACATGTGTAATAACGTGTGTAACATGTGTAATAACGTGTGTAATAATATGTGTAACGTGTGTAATAACATGTGTAATAACATGTGTAATAACATGTGTAATAACATGTGTAATAACATGTGTAACATGTGTAATAACATGTGTAATAACATGTGTAACATGTGTAACGTGTGTAATAACATGTGTAATAACATGTATGTAACGTGTGTCTCCAGCTGGTGGATCCTGGAGTGAAGGCTTGGACTCCGACTAAAGGAAAGAACAACGTCATCATGTTTGTTGGTCTGCAGGGTAGCGGGAAAACTACCACCTGCTCCAAGGTAACACACAGTTACACACACACACACAGTTACACACACACACACACACACACACAGTTACACACACACACACACACACATATACAGTTACACACACACGCACACACACATCGACCATGCCTCCTGCTGTCTGATAGGCTGATGACACAGAGCGCCTCCTGCTCTCTGATAGGCTGATGACACAGAGCGCCTCCTGCTCTCTGATAGGCTGATGACACAGAGCGCCTCCTGCTCTCTGATAGGCTGATGACACAGAGCGCCTCCTGCTCTCTGATAGGCTGATGACACAGAGCGCCTCCTGCTCTCTGATAGGCTGATGACACAGAGCGCCTCCTGCTCTCTGATAGGCTGATGACACAGAGCGCCTCCTGCTGTGTCTCACTGTGTTGTGTCTCTACAGCTGGCGTATTACTACCAGAGGAAAGGATGGAAGACCTGCCTGATCTGTGCCGACACCTTCAGAGCTGGTAACACCTCCTCTCACCTCCTGATACCTCCTCTCACCTCCTGACTCCTCCTGATACCTCCTGATACCTCCTCTCACCTCCTGATACCTCCTCTCACCTCCTGACTCCTCCTCTCACCTCCTGATACCTCCTCTCACTTCCTGACTCCTCCTTTCTCCTCCTCTCTCTCTCAGGTGCTTTCGATCAGCTGAAACAGAATGCGACCAAAGCCAGGATCCCGTTCTATGGCAGGTGAGTGTTGTGTTCAGGGACACCTGTGTGTTGTGTTCAGGGACACCTGTGTGCTGTGTTCAGGGACACCTGTGTGTTGTGTTCAGGGACACCTGTGTGCTGTGTTCAGGGACACCTGTGTGTTGTGTTCAGTTACACAGAGATGGACCCGGTGGTGATCGCTGCAGAGGGTGTGGAGAAGTTTAAAGGAGAGAACTTTGAGATCATCATCGTGGACACGAGCGGCCGACACAAACAGGAAGACTCGCTGTTTGAGGAGATGCTTCAGGTCTCCAACGCTGTGGTGAGTACCTGAACGCACCACCACAGCTGTGGACTGTGTTTAACCTCCTCCTGTTTCCATAGCAACCAGCGTGTTTGACCTCTCCTGTTTCCATAGCAACCAGTGTGTTTGACCTCCTACTGTTTCCATAGCAACCAGATAACATCGTGTACGTGATGGACGCGTCCATCGGCCAGGCCTGCGAGTCTCAGGCGAAAGCTTTCAAAGATAAAGTAGACGTGGCGTCGGTGATCGTCACCAAGCTGGACGGGCACGCCAAAGGAGGCGGAGCTCTGAGCGCGTAAGACCATGATCCTTTGCTCTCTTGTGATGTCACGGTGCCCGCAAACGCTCTGTGTTGACCCTCTTCTTCTTCTGCTGTCTCTCAGTGTGGCGGCCACCAGGAGTCCCATCATCTTCATCGGCACCGGAGAACACATCGACGACTTCGAACCCTTCAAAACACAACCGTTCATCAGCAAGCTGCTCGGTAAGCTAGCACGCTATTAACACGCTATTAACACGCTATTAACACGCTGTTAACACGCTGTTAACACGCTGTTAACACGCTATTAACACGCTGTTAACACGCTATTAACACGCTATTAACACGCTATTAACACGCTATTAACACGCTATTAACACGCTATAAACACGCTATTAACACGCTATTAACACACTGTTAACACGCTATAAACACGCTGTTAACACGCTAGTAACACGCTATTAACACGCTATAAACACACTATTAACACGCTGTTAACACGCTATTAACACGCTGTTAACACGCTGTTAACACGCTGTTAACACGCTATTAACACGCTGTTAACACGCTATTAACACGCTATTAACACGCTATTAACACGCTGTGAACACGCTGTTAACACGCTGTTAACACGCTGTTAACACGCTGTTAACACGCTATTAACACGCTATTAACACGCTGTGAACACGCTGTTAACACGCTGTGAACACGCTGTTAACACGCTGTTAACACGCTATTAACACGCTATAAACACACTATTAACACGCTGTTAACACGCTATTAACACGCTGTTAACACGCTGTTAACACGCTGTTAACACGCTATAAACACGCTGTTAACACGCTATTAACACGCTATTAACACGCTATTAACACGCTGTGAACACGCTATTAACACGCTATTAACACGCTATTAACACGCTGTGAACACGCTATTAACACGCTAGTAACACGCTAGTAACACGCTATAAACACGCTGTTATCACGCTATAAACACGCTATAAACACGCTATAAACACGCTAGTAACACGCTATTAACACGCTGTGAACACGCTATTAACACGCTGTTAACACGCTATTAACACGCTGTGAACACGCTATTAACACACTCTTAACACGCTAGTAACACGCTATTAACACGCTGTTAACACGCTATTAACACGCTATTAACACGCTGTTAACACGCTATTAGTACGCTATTAACACGCTGTGAACACGCTATTAACACGCTAGTAACACGCTATAAACAAGCTATTAACACGCTGTTATCACGCTATAAACACGCTAGTAACACGCTAGTAACACGCTAGTAACACGCTATTAACACGCTATTAACACGCCATCAAGCCACTAGCATGTACCTGAACACCTGCTGTGTGTCTTGCAGGTATGGGAGACATCGAGGGTTTGATAGACAGAGTGAACGAACTGAAACTAGACGATAACGAGGAACTGATCGACAAACTGAAACACGGTAAGACCTGCAGACACACACCTGTACACACACCTGGACACACACCTGTACACACACCTGCAGACACACACCTGTACACACACCTGGACACACACCTGTACACACACCTGTACACACACCTGCAGACACACACCTGCAGACACACACCTGTACACACACCTGTACACACACCTGCAGACACACACCTGCAGACACACACCTGTACACACACCTGCAGACACACCTGGACACACACCTGCAGACACACACCTGCAGACACACACCTGCAGACACACACCTGTACACACACCTGCAGACACACCTGGACACACACCTGCAGACACACACCTGCAGACACACCTGCAGACACACACCTGCAGACACACACCTGTACACACACCTGTACACACACCTGCAGACACACACCTGCAGACACACACCTGCAGACACACACCTGCAGACACACACCTGCAGACACACCTGGACACACACCTGTACACACACCTGTACACACACCTGTACACACACCTGCAGACACACACCTGTAGACACACACCTGTACACACACCTGCAGACACACCTGCAGACACACCTGCAGACACACCTGCAGACACACACCTGCAGACACACACCTGCAGACACACCTGTACACACACCTGTACACACACCTGGACACACACCTGTACACACACCTGCAGACACACACCTGTACACACACCTGTACACACACCTGTACACACACCTGTACACACACCTGCAGACACACCTGTACACACACCTGGATACACACACCTGTACACACTACTGCAGACACACACCTGTACACACACCTGCAGACACACCTGTACACACCTGGATACACACCTGTACATACACCTGGACACACACCTGGACACACACCTGCAGACACACACACCTGGACACACACCTGGACACACACCTGCAGACACACACCTGCAGACACACACCTGTACATACACCTGGAGGCACACAGTGCATTGTGGGTATGACCTCTGACCTCTGCCCTCTGCCCCTCAGGCCAGTTCACCCTCAGAGACATGTACGAACAGTTCCAGAACATCATGAAGATGGGGCCCTTCGGACAGATCATGGTAACACCTGCACACACCTGAGAGGAGGCCCAGGCCCTCACCTGTCACACACCTAACTGATCCGTGTGTCTGTGTGTCTGTGTGTGTGTGTCTGTGTGTGTGTCTGTGTGTGTGTCTGTGTGTGTGTGTGTGTGTGTGTGTGTGTGTGTGTAGGGTATGATTCCTGGTTTCGGGACAGACTTCATGAGTAAAGGAAATGAACAGGAGTCAATGGCCAGACTGAAGAAACTGATGACGATCATGGACAGCATGAATGACCAAGGTAACACACACACTGTAACACACACACTGTAACACACACGCTGTAACACACTGTAACACACACACTGTAACACACACACTGTAACACACACTGTAACACACACTGTAACACACACGCTGTAACACACACACGCTGTAACACACACACGCTGTAACACACACGCTGTAACACACACGCTGTAACACACACACTGTAACACACACTGTAACACACACTGTAACACACACTGTAACACACACACTGTAACACACACACACACTGTAACACACGCTGTAACACACACACTGTAACACACTGTAACACACACACTGTAACACACACACTGTAACACACGCTGTAACACACACACTGTAACACACACGCTGTAACACACACACTGTCACACACACGCTGTAACACACACACTGTAATACACACACTGTAACACACACACTGTAACACACACACTGTAACACACACACTGTAACACACACACTGTAAAACACACACTGTAACACGCTGTAACACACTGTAACACACACACTGTAACACACACACTGTAACACACACTGTAACACACACACTGTAACACACGCTGTAACACACACTGTAACACACACACTGTAACACACACTGTAACACACACTGTAACACACACTGTAACACACGCTGTAACACACACACTAACACACACTGTAACACACGCTGTAACACACACACTGTAACACACACACTGTAACACACACTGTAACACACACTGTAACACACACTGTAACACACGCTGTAACACACACACTAACACACACTGTAACACACACGCTGTAACACACACGCTGTAACACACACTGTAACACACACACTGTAACACACGCTGTAACACACACTGTAACACACACACTGTAACACACACTGTAACACACACTGTAACACACACTGTAACACACGCTGTAACACACACACTAACACACACTGTAACACACGCTGTAACACACACACTGTAACACACACACTGTAACACACACTGTAACACACACTGTAACACACACTGTAACACACGCTGTAACACACACACTAACACACACTGTAACACACACGCTGTAACACACACGCTGTAACACACACACTGTAACACACACACTGTAACACACACACTGTAACACACACACTGTAACACACACGCTGTAACACACACACTGTAACACACGCTGTAACACACACTGTAACACACACACTGTAACACACACACTGTAACACACACTGTAACACACACACTGTAACACACACACTGTAACACACACACTGTAACACACACACTGTAACACACACTAACACACACTGTAACACACACACTGTAACACACACTAACACACACACTGTAACACACACACTGTCACACACACACTGTAACACACACACTGTCACACACACACGCTGTAACACACACACTGTCACACACACACTGTAACACACACACTGTAACACACGCTGTAACACACACACTGTAACACACACACTGTAACACACACACTGTAACACACACTGTAACACACGCTGTAACACACACTGTAACACACGCTGTAACACACACACTGTAACACACGCTGTAACACACGCTGTAACACACGCTGTAACACACGCTGTAACACACACTGTAACACACACACTGTAACACACACACACTGTAACACACACACACTGTAACACACACTGTAACACACACACTGTAACACACACTGTAACACACACACTGTAACACACGCTGTAACACACACGCTGTAACACACACGCTGTAACACACACACTGTCACACACACGCTGTAACACACAGACTGTAACACACGCTGTAACACACACACTGTAACACACGCTGTAACACACACTGTAACACACACACTAACACACACTGTAACACACACACTGTAACACACACTGTAACACACACACTGTAACACACGCTGTAACACACACACTGTAACACACACTGTAACACACACTGTAACACACACACTGTAACACACACACTGTAACACACACTGTAACACACACACTGTAACACACGCTGTAACACACACTGTAACACACACTGTAACACACACACTGTAACACACACACTGTAACACACACTGTAACACACACACTGTAACACACGCTGTAACACACACACTGTAACACACACACTGTAACACACACACTGTAACACATAGACTGTAACACATAGACTGTAACACACGCTGTAACACACACACTGTAACACACGCTGTAACACACACTGTAACACACACACTAACACACACTGTAACACACACACTGTAACACACACACTGTAACACACACACTAACACACACTGTAACACACAGACTGTAACACACGCTGTAACACACGCTGTAACACACACTGTAACACACACGCTGTAACACACGCTGTAACACACACTGTAACACACACTGTAACACACACTGTAACACACACACTGTAACACACACACTGTAACACACACACTGTAACACACACACTGTAACACACACTGTAACACACACACTGTAACACACACACTGTAACACACACTAACACACACACTGTAACACACACACTGTAACACACACACTGTCACACACACACGCTGTAACACACACACTGTCACACACACACTGTAACACACACACTGTCACACACACACTGTAACACACACTGTAACACACACTGTAACACACACACTGTAACACACACACTGTAACACACACACTGTAACACACACACTGTAACACACACACTGTAACACACACTGTAACACACGCTGTAACACACACTGTAACACACACTGTAACACACACACTGTAACACACACTGTAACACACGCTGTAACACACACACACTGTAACACACGCTGTAACACACACTGTAACACACGCTGTAACACACACACTGTAACACACACACTGTAACACACACACTGTAACACATAGACTGTAACACACGCTGTAACACACACTGTAACACACACTGTAACACACACACTGTAACACACACTGTAACACACACACTGTAACACACACACTGTAACACACACTGTAACACACACAGTAACACACACGCTGTAACACACACACTGTCACACACACGCTGTAACACACAGACTGTAACACACGCTGTAACACACACACTGTAACACACGCTGTAACACACACTGTAACACACACACTAACACACACTGTAACACACACACTGTAACACACACTGTAACACACACACTGTAACACACGCTGTAACACACACACTGTAACACACACTGTAACACACACACTGTAACACACGCTGTAACACACACTGTAACACACACACTGTAACACACACACTGTAACACACACTGTAACACACACACTGTAACACACGCTGTAACACACACTGTAACACACACTGTAACACACACTGTAACACACACTGTAACACACACACTGTAACACACACACTGTAACACACGCTGTAACACACACACTGTAACACACGCTGTAACACACACACTATAACACACACTGTAACACATAGACTGTAACACATAGACTGTAACACACGCTGTAACACACACACTGTAACACACGCTGTAACACACACTGTAACACACACACTAACACACACTGTAACACACACACTGTAACACACACTGTAACACACACACTGTAACACACACACTGTAACACACACACTAACACACACTGTAACACACGCTGTAACACACAGACTGTAACACACACTGTAACACACGCTGTAACACACACTGTAACACACACACTGTAACACACACAGTAACACACACTGTAACACACACGCTGTAACACACAGACTGTAACACACGCTGTAACACACGCTGTAACACACACACTGTAACACACACACTGTAACACACACACTGTAACACACACGCTGTAACACACACGCTGTAACACACACACTGTAACACACACACTGTAACACACACTGTAACACACACTGTAACACACACTGTAACACACACACTGTAACACACACACTGTAACACACACACTGTAACACACACACTGTAACACACACAGTAACACACACGCTGTAACACACACACTGTCACACACACGCTGTAACACACAGACTGTAACACACGCTGTAACACACACACTGTAACACACGCTGTAACACACACTGTAACACACACACTAACACACACTGTAACACACACACTGTAACACACGCTGTAACACACACACTGTAACACACGCTGTAACACACACACTGTAACACACACTGTAACACACACACTGTAACACACACACTGTAACACACACACTGTAACACACACTGTAACACACACACTGTAACACACGCTGTAACACACACTGTAACACACACTGTAACACACACTGTAACACACACTGTAACACACACACTGTAACACACACACTGTAACACACGCTGTAACACACACACTGTAACACACGCTGTAACACACACACTATAACACACACACTGTAACACATAGACTGTAACACATAGACTGTAACACACGCTGTAACACACACACTGTAACACACGCTGTAACACACACTGTAACACACACACTAACACACACTGTAACACACACACTGTAACACACACTGTAACACACACACTGTAACACACACACTGTAACACACACTGTAACACACACTGTAACACACACACTGTAACACACACACTGTAACACACACACTAACACACACTGTAACACACGCTGTAACACACAGACTGTAACACACACTGTAACACACGCTGTAACACACACTGTAACACACACACTGTAACACACACAGTAACACACACGCTGTAACACACAGACTGTAACACACGCTGTAACACACGCTGTAACACACACACTGTAACACACACACTGTAACACACACGCTGTAACACACACGCTGTAACACACACGCTGTAACACACACACTGTAACACACACACTGTAACACACACTGTAACACACACTGTAACACACACTGTAATACGCACTGTTTGTGTGTATAGTGTGTATATAATGTATGTATATTGTGTATTGTGTCTCAGAGCTGGACAGTAAGGACGGGGCGAAGCTGTTCAGTAAGCAGGCGAACAGGATCCAGCGAGTCGCTCGGGGTTCTGGTGTCGCTACCAGAGACGTTCAGGAGCTGCTGACCCAGTACACCAAGTTCGCTCAGATGGTGAAGAAGATGGGAGGCATCAAGGGCCTGTTCAAAGGTAGACTCCTCTAGTCCAGGTTCAGGTCCAGGACCAGGCTCAGGACCAGGTTCAGGACCAAGCTCAGGTCCAGGTCCAGGACCAGGTCCAGGTCCAGGTGTGTGTGTGTCTGAGCTGACGTGTGTACGTTGTGTCCTCAGGAGGAGACATGTCCAAGAACGTGAACCCGTCTCAGATGGCCAAACTGAACCAGCAGATGGCCAAAATGATGGATCCCCGAGTCCTGCACCACATGGGTGAGTCCACGTCTACCTGCCTCCACCTGCCCCCCATCTGCCCCCCACCTGTCCCCATCTGCCCCCACCTGTCCCCATCTGCCCCCCATCTGCCCCCATCTGCCCCCACCTGTCCGCATCTGCCCCCACCTGTCCCCATCTGCCCCCCATCTGCCCTCCACCTGTCCCCGTCTGCCCCCCACCTGTCCCCCTTACCTTAGCATGTGTTAATAATGTGTGTGTGTGTGTGTGTGTGTGTGTGTGTGTGTTAATAATGTATGTGTGTCAATAATGTGTGTGTGTGTGTGTGTGTGTGTGTGTGTGTGTGTGTGTGTGTGTGTGTAGGAGGGATGGCTGGTCTCCAGTCCATGATGAGGCAGTTCCAGCAGGGCGCCGCCGGCAACATGAAAGGAATGATGGGATTCAACAACATGTGACCGCCGACCAATCAGCTGCCTTACATAGAAACTTAAAGCTCCGCCTCCTCACAGGAACAGGTGGAGGGGGCGGGGCTTATGGGGGGGGGGGGGGGGGTTCTCTGCTGCTTTCAGTCAGAAATCCACATTTCTGATTTAAAGGAGCAGTCTGTCTAACTGAGTGTGACTGCTCCTTTAAACGATGAAGAGGAGGAGGAGGAGGAACAAGAGGAGGAGCAAGAGGAGGAGGAGCAGCAGGAGGAGGAGCAAGAGGAGCTTATAGCTTTTGGGCCTTGTTAATTTAATTCTGTAAGATGTTTGTGTATAAGATTTAAACAGAGCAGAGTCACTCCTGAATGGATGTGATGACATCATATGGCGATGATGATGATGATGATGATGATGACATTAGTTAGTGACAGTATTTTTGTCATATAATAAACATTTGTATTACACTATTTTAAACCTGAGTGTCTTTATTTCATCACGATGATCAATATGCTTCATATCATTAAAATAAGTACTTTTACTGTAATACTGCATACTACATCACTCATAATACTGCAGTACTTTTACTGTAATACTGCATACTACATCACTATAATACTGCAGTACTTTACTGTAATACTGCATACTACATCACTATAATACTGCAGTACTTTTACTGCAATACTGCATACTACATCACTCATAATACTGCAGTACTTTTACTGTAATACTGCATACTACATCACTCATAATACTGCAGTACTTTTACTGTAATACTGCATACTACATCACTATAATACTGCAGTACTTTTACTGTAATACTGCATACTACATCACTATAATACTACAGTACTTTTACTGTAATACTGCATACTACATCACTCATAATACTGCAGTACTTTAACCGTAATACTACATACTACATCACTATAATACTGCAGTACTTTTACTGTAATACTGCATACTACATCACTCATAATAATGTAAAGTATGTATTTCTGCTGTTATTTAATAATTAATTCATAAAGTCACTTTGACTAAAGATGATTAATCAATGAGTCAGTTTGAAGAAATGTAATTTTGTTTTTTGTTGTTTGAATCTTTAACTTGATTCTGATTTAAAGAAGAAAATAAAAGTAGTTCAAACTTTGATCTGAAGTATTTTTGGACTGTGGGTGAGGCTCCACCGAAGATCCTAGACAGAGAGGAGGTCTCACTCTGATATGAGATGTGTGTGCAGCACAGGTTGACCTCAGGTAACCTCAGGTTGACCTCAGGTAACCTCAGGTTGACCTCAGGTTGACCTCAGGTAACCTCAGGTTGACCTCAGGTAACCTCAGAGTAAAACAGTCACAATATTTATAATGAAGTCTCATACTATTTATATTAACCCAGTTCATAGAGCCTCTGGTCTCTGTTAGTGTTTCCAGTCCTCAGGTTTCAGTCAGAGTGAGAGCTCGCGCTCTGTCTGCTCTCTGCAGTCTTGACGTGGCGCCGCCATGTTGTTTTGCTGCGTTGTCAGACCGGCACAGACCAGGACTCTGACTGTCTGATGGTCTCATGAGGATCTGGATCTGACACAGACCCGCAGCACCTGAGACCTGAACCCGGACTCACCCGGACTCACCCGGACTCACCTGGATTCACCCGGACTCACCCGGACTCACCTGGACTCACCTGTCACTGAGCCTCGCGCCTGTTTACCTGCTGTTAGCTGTTAGCTCTGATGCTAACTGATCAGCTGCTGTGAGTTCAACTCTGATAAGTTAATGTTATTAGTGATAGTAACACTAGTATTAGTAGTTATATATTAATATATAACACAGTGTTAATACTATAACACAGTACTAATACTGTTATAGTACTAATACTGTTATAGTACTAATACTGTTATAGTATTAGTACTATAACAGTATTAGTACTGTGTTATAGTATTAGTACTATAACACAGTATTAATACTGTGTTCTCTATCGTGTGAAGACTATCTCTCCATCCTACATATACCTTATGTGTGTGTATGGGGGGGGGGGGGGGGGGGGGGGGGGGGTGGGGGGGGGGGGGGTTACTCTTTAGGACACATCCTGTGGTGGGTTAGGACACTGATGGCAGCCTGGGGCTCTATAAGCACCTCACCTGTGTGGCAGAGCTGGTCTACGGCCCCTCTCTGGATCACTGCGACACCGGTTTGCCGGTCCACTTGCATAGCCGTGGTCCTCTGTGGAGGTAACGGGGGCTGTGCTTCCCAGCTGATCGCTACAGCGCTGCCTGACACACACTGCCATAAAAAGCTCCTCATAAATCCGACCTGGTTGGAGGGCGACGGGCGAGTTTGGCTGCTGGTGATTCCTACGGGATACTGTGGATGTATGAAAGGTGCATCTTGGGAAATACCTGTTTGAACTGTGGCGTAAGGATGCCTATGGAAGATGGTCATGACCAGTGTGTACACTGCTTGGGGCTGGACCATGCATGGCCAGCCAGGACCCGCATTCTGCATGGATTGTTTCATCCTGCCAACTACAGTGAGGGAGGCTGGGGCTCTGTCACACGTCCAGCCGCTCTCACTGTGACTGCAAAACGACCAAGAATGGTGGTTTTGCATGACCCAGTAGATCACTTCATCCCTCTGGAGTGGGTGTCAGGGCACGAGTGGTAATGCCCCCTCCTGCAGCTACGGTTGCAGCCCCGCCTACTGTCCAGCACACTGCCCCCACCTGGCAAGAGCAGGAGGAGCTGCACCTGGTGTCCCCCATGTCAGATGCGTCTGATGAAGGGGACATTGACGTCTTGGGCATTGACCCAGAGGACGAAGCCCTCCTCCCTGTTCAAGAGGGGGTGGAGTATGGGCATTTAGAGGGCGAGCAAGAGATTACCTCTCCTCTCTATCACCAGCTTCTTGCTCGGGCCGCGGCGGCATTGGGGGTTTACATGCCAGCGGACCAAGGCCAGAGGGCCTCCCGGTTTGATAACGTGACTCCAACTCAGTCACAGTCTTTTTCAATACCACTGCTTCCTGATGTGGAGGATCTGGTATTGAAACAGTTTGCTACGCCATCTGAAGCCCATCGTTGGTCGGGTCTGTGCAGAAGGCTGGCAGGTGTGCATGGTCGGGAGAGGATTGGCTGTGGACCTCCTCCTCCCATGGATCAGGCTTAGGGGGCCTGATGTCCCCCACTAAGTCAGTCTTGGGGACACCAAGTTGCCCGAGCAGGAACACCAAGATGATGGATGCCATGCTCAATAAGCTGCAAGGGGCTATGGCCATACAGGGTCGGTTGGTGAACACTGGGGCTATTCTAGCCTTATACCAACGCCAGCTGGCTGGCCGGTTGGGGGGAGACTCCGACATAACTTCGGAGGTGCAGCAGGTGTCATCTCTTCTGGCCAAGTTGATGAAGGAGCAGGCGGTGGTGACCGGTAGGGCCTTGGCCTCGCTCTGTGTGGTGAGACGCCATCTTTGGCTGTCTCAGTCGCGGCTACAGGGGGAAGACCGGGCCCGTCTACTCAAGCAGCCTGTGGTCCCATCTGCCATGTTTGGACCAGATGCCAAGGCGATGCTTCAGCAGGCTCAAGAAGCCCACCAATGTGCTAAAGAGATGTCTGGTATGCTCCGGTGGGGCCATGACCAGCGGGTTTCACCAGCCCCACAGCCAAGACCACCTCAATTAGGTTCTGCTGCTTCCAGCGATCTACTGGTCCGTTTGGAGGCCAGCCGACGTGGTAGAGCTAGACGCGGTCAGCAGAGTGGGCAGGACTGGGGCCAGGGGCCCCAAGCCGTCCACTTCTTCTTTGAGGGGGGTTGAACACGTTTTTGAGGCCCCTACGCTGCAAGATGTTGACTGTACCACGGGTTCGACAGGTCATCCTCCAAGGTGACTGGTTTGCCACGATAGACCTGGAGGATGCGTATTTTCAGATGGGAAGGGCACAGATGTTATCACAGGTTCGCCTTCAACGGCAGAACCTTCGAGTTCTGTGTCCTCCCATTTGGCATCTCACTTGCCCCCCGCACGTTCACAAGGTGCATGGACGCCCTACTGGGACCCTTGCGTCGGGAGGGTTTTCGCATCCTTAATTACCTCGACGACTATTACCTCATCTCCAGCAGCACTTAGAGTACCTAGCTACCTTAAGAGCAGGCTCCAGCCCTCACAGTCCACGGAGTTCCTAGGCATGTGTTTGGATGCCAGGGCAGGAACTCTTTACCTGACTCCGGTGAGACAGGCCACCCTCAGGGCTTGCTTGTCCCAGTTCCGGCTTGGGGCCAGGGTGACCTGGAGCCTGTGTCTCTGCCTATTGGGGTTAATGGCAGCTGCAGGACCGCCATGTGCTGATGAGAACAGACAGTAGAGTAGCAGTGGCATATATCAGGTTCCCCTCGCCTGTGCAGATTGGCTCGGACAATATGGGAGTGGGCTCATCCCCGGTTCAAATCCCTGAGGGCCACATACCTGCCGGGTCGGGAAAACCTTGCTGCAGATGGGCTCTCCAGGGGGGGACCCCTCCCCGGAGAGTGGCGGCTGCATCGAGAGGTTGTGAGCGGAATATGGGATCACTACGGGGCAGCCGTGGCAGATCTTTTTGCTAGCAGGGAGAACACTCATTGTCCCCTCTTTTTCTCCATGGGGAGGGACGATCCTCATCTTTATCCTGGTGGCCCCCAATTGGCCCCAGATGATTTGGTTTGCGGAGATTCCACCCCTTCTTCAGGGACAACTGTGGGAGCTACCCATTCGCCGGGACCTCCTGTCCCAGGCCGAGGGAACTCTTTTTCATCCTTTTCCCCAGGGCTTCAGGATTTGGGCCTGGCCCCTGAGAGGGCCGAATTTCTAGCCATGGGATTGCCATGGGGGTGTGCCTCAAGACAGGTGGATCCCCTCCGGTGCCATGGCTCTTAAAGAGCACTTGGGCTCGGAGTGATGTCGTTTTCTTTTCTTTCTTTCTTTCACCACAGGTGATGTGTCTTAAAGAGTAATCCACAACAGCTGCCACTTTGGGGTCAGTCCCCCCCCCCCCCCATACATATGGCATATGTAGGATGGAGAGATAGTCTCTCCACTCAGAGAACCTAGGTTACCATGTAACCATCCGTTATAGTACTAGTACTGTGTTATAGTACTAATACTGTGTTATAGTACTAATACTATAACACAGTATTAGTACTATAACACAGTATTAGTACTATAACACAGTACTAATACTGTGTTATAGTACTAATACTGTGTTATAGTATTAGTACTATAACACAGTATTAATACTGTGTTATAGTACTAATACTGTGTTATAGTACTAATACTATAACACAGTAGTACTACTTAAGTACTACTGCAGTACTCTGACCCTCTGTCTCTCCACAGTACCTGACAGTGTGTGCCCCCCCTCCCCCCGTGTTGCCATGGCGACCTTCCCAGAGTACATCGCTCAGAACGAGGAGCGGGACGGCGTTCGCTTCAGCTGGAACGTTTGGCCGTCGAGCCGCCTGGAGGCGACGCGGATGGTCGTTCCTGTTGCTACTCTGCTGACTCCTCTGAAGGAAAGACCGGACCTGCCGCCCATCCAGTACGAACCGGTCCTCTGCAGCAGAGCCACCTGCAGAGCTGTACTCAACCCTCTGTGGTACGCACCTGTTCACCTGTTCACCTGTTCACCTGTTCACCTGTTCACCTGCTCACCTGTTCACCTGTTCACCTGCTCACCTGTTCACCTGTTCACCTGTTCACCTGTACACCTGTACACCTGTTCACCTGTACACCTGTTCACCTGTTCACCTGTTCACCTGCTCACCTGTACACCTGTTCTCCTGTTCACCTGTCTCACCTGTTCACCTGTTCTCCTGTTCACCTGTTCACCTGTTCTCCTGTTTACCTGTTCACCTGTCTCACCTGTTCACCTGTTCTCCTGTTCACCTGTTCACCTGTTCACCTGTCTCACCTGTCTCACCTGTACACCTGTTCACCTGTTCTCCTGTTCTCCTGTTCACCTGTTCACCTGCTCACCTGTTCACCTGTTCTCCTGTTCACCTGTTCACCTGTATACCTGTTCACCTGTCTCACCTGTGTGTGTTTATGTTGCAGCCAGGTGGACTACAGAGCCAAACTGTGGGCGTGTAACTTCTGCTACCAGAGGAACCAGGTAACGTTTCCACTGCTGCTGTGACTCCTGTGATTGGTCAGTTCACCTCAGTCCTGTCCTGTGATTGGTCAGTTCACCTCAGTCCTGTCCTGTGATTGGTCTGTTTCAGTTTCCTCCGTCCTACGCTGGAATCTCTGAGGTGAACCAACCGGCTGAGCTGCTGCCTCAGTTCTCCACCATCGAGTACGTCGTCCAGGTGAGACTCATTCACACTAGACCTGCGGGACCCCAGATGTGTCCTCAGCGGGGCCCCCAGATGTTTAACATGCTATACTGATGTGTCCTCAGTGGGGCCCCCAGATGTTTAACATGTTATACTGATGTGTCCTCAGCGAGGCCCCCAGATGTTTAACATGTTATACTGATGTGTCCTCAGCAGGGCCCCCAGATGTTTAACATGTTATACTGATGTGTCCTCAGCGAGGCCCCCAGATGTTTAACATGTTATACTGATGTGTCCTCAGCGAGGCCCCCAGATGTTTAACATGTTATACTGATGTGTCCTCAGCGAGGCCCCCAGATGTTTAACATGTTGTACTGATGTGTCCTCAGTGGGGCCCCCAGATGTTTAACATGTTATTCTGATGTGTCCTCAGCGAGGCCCCCAGATGTTTAACATGTTATACTGATGTGTCCTCAGCGGGGCCCCCAGATGTTTAACATGTTATTCTGATGTGTCCTCAGCGAGGCCCCCAGATGTTTAACATGTTATTCTGATGTGTCCTCAGCGGGGCCCCCAGATGTTTAACATGTCATACTAATGTGTCCTCAGCAGGGCCCCCAGATGTTTAACATGTTATACTGATGTGTCCTCAGCGGGGCCCCCAGATGTTTAACATGATATTCTGATGTGTCCTCAGCGAGGCCCCCAGATGTTTAACATGTTATACTGATGTGTCCTCAGCAGGGCCCCCAGATGTTTAACATGTTATACTGATGTGTCCTCAGCGAGGCCCCCAGATGTTTAACATGTTGTACTTATGTGTCCTCAGCGGGGCCCCCAGATGTTTAACATGTTATACTGATGTGTCCTCAGCGAGGCCCCCAGATGTTTAACATGTTATACTGATGTGTCCTCAGCGAGGCCCCCAGATGTTTAACATGTTGTACTGATGTGTCCTCAGCGGGGCCCCCAGATGTTTAACATGTTATTCTGATGTGTCCTCAGCGAGGCCCCCAGATGTTTAACATGTTATACTGATGTATCCTCAGCGGGGCCCCCAGATGTTTAACATGTTGTACTGATGTATCCTCAGCGGGGCCCCCAGATGTTTAACATGTTGTACTGATGTATCCTCAGCGGGGCCCCCAGATGTTTAACATGTTGTACTGATGTATCCTCAGCGAGGCCCCCAGATGTTTAACATGTTGTACTTATGTGTCCTCAGCGGGGCCCCCAGATGTTTAACATGTTATACTGATGTGTCCTCAGCGAGGCCCCCAGATGTTTAACATGTTATACTGATGTGTCCTCAGCGAGGCCCCCAGATGTTTAACATGTTATTCTGATGTGTCCTCAGCGAGGCCCCCAGATGTTTAACATGTTATTCTGATGTGTCCTCAGCGAGGCCCCCAGATGTTTAACATGTTATACTGATGTGTCCTCAGCGAGGCCCCCAGATGTTTAACATGTTATACTGATGTGTCCTCAGCGAGGCCCCCAGATGTTTAACATGTTGTTCTGATGTGTCCTCAGCGAGGCCCCCAGATGTTTAACATGTTATTCTGATGTGTCCTCAGCGAGGCCCCCAGATGTTTAACATGTTATACTGATGTGTCCTCAGCGAGGCCCCCAGATGTTTAACATGTTATTCTGATGTGTCCTCAGCGAGGCCCCCAGATGTTTAACATGTTATTCTGATGTGTCCTCAGCGAGGCCCCCAGATGTTTAACATGTTATTCTGATGTGTCCTCAGCGAGGCCCCCAGATGTTTAACATGTTATACTGATGTGTCCTCAGCGAGGCCCCCAGATGTTTAACATGTTATTCTGATGTGTCCTCAGCAGGGCCCCCAGATGTTTAACATGTTATACTGATGTGTCCTCAGCGAGGCCCCCAGATGTTTAACATGTTATTCTCATGTGTCCTCAGCGAGGCCCCCAGATGTTTAACATGTTATACTGATGTGTCCTCAGCGAGGCCCCCAGATGTTTAACATGTTGTACTTATGTGCCCTCAGCGGGGCCCCCAGATGTTTAACATGTTATACTGATGTGTCCTCAGCGAGGCCCCCAGATGTTTTACATGTTATACTGATGTGTCCTCAGCGAGGCCCCCAGATGTTTAACATGTTATTCTGATGTGTCCTCAGCGGGGCCCCCAGATGTTTAACATGTTATACTGATGTGTCCTCAGCGAGGCCCCCAGATGTTTAACATGTTATACTGATGTGTCCTCAGTGGGGCCCCCAGATGTTTAACATGTTATACTGATGTGTCCTCAGCGAGGCCCCCAGATGTTTAACATGTTATTCTGATGTGTCCTCAGCGAGGCCCCCAGATGTTTAACATGTTATTCTGATGTGTCCTCAGCAGGGCCCCCAGATGTTTAACATGTTATACTGATGTGTCCTCAGCGAGGCCCCCAGATGTTTAACATGTTATACTGATGTGTCCTCAGCGAGGCCCCCAGATGTTTAACATGTTATACTGATGTGTCCTCAGCGAGGCCCCCAGATGTTTAACATGTTATACTGATGTGTCCTCAGCGAGGCCCCCAGATGTTTAACATGTTATTCTGATGTGTCCTCAGCGAGGCCCCCAGATGTTTAACATGTCATACTGATGTGTCCTCAGCGGGGCCCCCAGATGTTTAACATGTTATACTGATGTGTCCTCAGCGAGGCCCCCAGATGTTTAACATGTTGTACTTATGTGTCCTCAGCGAGGCCCCCAGATGTTTAACATGTTATACTGATGTGTCCTCAGCGAGGCCCCCAGATGTTTAACATGTTGTACTTATGTGTCCTCAGCGAGGCCCCCAGATGTTTAACATGTTATACTGATGTGTCCTCAGCGAGGCCCCCAGATGCCGCTGGTGTTCCTGTATGTGGTGGACACCTGTATGGAGGACGAGGACCTGCAGGCCCTGAAGGAATCCCTGCAGATGTCTCTGTCCCTGCTGCCTCCCACCGCGCTGGTGGGACTGATCACGTTCGGTCGGATGGTTCAGGTTCATGAACTCGGCTGTGAGGGAATCTCTAAGAGCTACGTGTTCAGAGGAACCAAAGACCTGAACGCCAAGCAGCTGCAGGACATGCTGGGACTGGCTAAACCTGCACCTGCTCAGGGGAGAGGGCCCCAGAGCCCCCCCCAACCGCTGTCCAACAGGTACACACACAGGAATACACACTGATACACACTAATACACACACCGGAATACACACACACACAGGAATACACACTGATACACACACACTTAAAGAAGTGAGATGTTTGTGATACTGTGACTGTCAGCAGCTGCTGTGGGGGGGGCAGTAAACCTGTGTGTGTGTATATGTGTATGTGTAACTATGTGTGTTTTGTGTGTGTGTGTGTAACTATGTGTGTGTGTGTGTGTGTGTGTGTGTGTGTGTTAGGTTCCTGCAGCCGGTGCAGAAGATCGACATGAACCTGACTGACCTGTTGGGGGAGCTGCAGCGTGACCCTTGGCCCGTCACTCAGGGGAAGCGGCCGCTGCGCTCGCTGGGCGTTGCCATGTCGATCGCTGTGGGTCTGCTGGAGGTGAGACGAGCTGACCGACCCCCCCCCCCCCCCCTTCCTCCTCCTGAGCAGGTCCCGCTCTAATCACTATGTTTACCCACAGTGCACCTTCCCCAACACGGGCGCTCGCATCCTGACGTTCATCGGAGGCCCGGCGACGCAGGGGCCCGGCATGGTGGTGGGAGACGAGCTGAAGACCCCCATCAGGTCCTGGCACGACATCGAGAAGGACAACGCCAAGTTCATGAAGAAAGCCACCAAGGTGAGTTTAATGTGTAATATCACTGAGTTTAATACGTAATATCACTGAGTTTAATATGTTATATCAATAATTAACACAAATTGGAGAAATGTCTACAATATTTAAGAGTTTACGTGGTTTTATTGTGACAGTAATTTACATCACAACAACTCCACCAAGTCCTGGATATGATGTAGTGGCTCTGTTGTCTGGTTGGATCTTCTGCTTCAGCTTTTAACACCTGTGTGTTTGTGTGGCAGCACTACGAGTCTCTGGCCAACAGAGCGTCAACCAACGGACACATCATCGACATCTACGCCTGCGCTCTGGACCAGACCGGACTGCTGGAGATGAAATGTTGCTCCAACCACACCGGGTACACCTCAATACTACATCTGCACTACAACGTCACAGACAGTACTACAACGTCACAGACAGTACTACAACGTCACAGACACTACAACGTCACAGACTGTACTACAACGTCACAGACACTACAACGTCACAGACTGTACTACAACGTCACAGACAGAACTACAACGTCACAGACACTACAACAACGTCACAGACTGTACTACAACGTCACAGACAGTACTACAACGTCACAGACACTACAACGTCACAGACTGTACTACAACGTCACAGACACTACAACGTCACAGACTGTACTACAACGTCACAGACAGAACTACAACGTCACAGACACTACAACAACGTCACAGACTGTACTACAACGTCACAGACAGTACTACAACGTCACAGACACTACAACAACGTCACAGACTGTACTACAACGTCACAGACTGTACTACAACGTCACAGACAGTACTACAACGTCACACACAGTACAATGTCACAGACTATACTACAACGTCACAGACAGTACTACAACGTCACAGACACTACAACGTCACAGACAGTACTACAACGTCACAGACAGTACTACAACGTCACAGACACTACAACGTCACAGACAGTACTACAACGTCACAGACAGTACTACAACGTCACAGACAGTACTACAACGTCACAGACTGTACTACAACGTCACAGACTGTACTACAACGTCACAGACAGTACTACAACGTCACAGACACTACAACGTCACAGACACTACAACGTCACAGACAGTACTACAACGTCACAGACAGTACAACGTCACAGACAGTACTTCAACGTCACAGACACTACAACGTCACAGACAGTATAACGTCACAGACACTATAACGTCACAGACTGTACTACAACGTCACAGACACTACAACGTCACAGACTGTACTACAACGTCACAGACTGTACTACAACGTCACAGACACTATAACGTCACAGACACTATAACGTCACAGACTGTACTACAACGTCACAGACTGTACTACAACGTCACAGACAGTACAACGTCACAGACTGTACTACAACGTCACAGACACTACAACGTCACAGACACTACAACGTCACAGACTGTACTACAACGTCACAGACAGTACAACGTCACAGACTGTACTACAACGTCACAGACAGTATAACGTCACAGACTGTACTACAACGTCACAGACTGTACTACAACGTCACAGACACTACAACATCACAGACACTACAACGTCACAGACTGTACTACAACGTCACAGACACTACAACGTCACAGACTGTACTACAACGTCACAGACTGTACTACAACGTCACAGACAGTATAACGTCACAGACTGTACTACAACGTCACAGACTGTACTACAACGTCACAGACACTACAACATCACAGACACTACAACGTCACAGACTGTACTACAACATCACAGACACTACAACGTCACAGACTGTACTACAACGTCAAAGACTGTACTACAACGTCACAGACAGTACAACGTCACAGACTGTACTACAACGTCACAGACACTACAACGTCACAGACACTACAACGTCACAGACTGTACTACAACGTCACAGACAGTACAACGTCACAGACTGTACTACAACGTCACAGACAGTATAACGTCACAGACTGTACTACAACGTCACAGACTGTACTACAACGTCACAGACACTACAACATCACAGACACTACAACGTCACAGACAGTACAACATCACAGACTGTACAACAACGTCACAGACTGTACTACAACGTCACAGACTGTACTACAACATCACAGACTGTACTACAACGTCACAGACTGTACTACAACGTCACAGACAGTACTACAACGTCACAGACACTACAACGTCACAGACAGTACTACAACGTCACAGACACTACAACGTCACAGACACTACAACGTCACAGACAGTACTACAACATCACAGACACTATAACGTCACAGACAGTACTACAACGTCACAGACAGTACAACATCACAGACTGTATTACAACGTCACAGACTGTACTACAACGTCACAGACTGTGTATAATGACTCAGTGTTCGTGTCTCTGCAGAGGTTACATGGTGATGGCCGACTCCTTCAACACGTCTCTGTTTAAACAAACCTTTCAGAGAGTTTTCACCAAAGACGTCCAGGGATCCTTCAAGATGGCCTTCGCTGCCACGCTGGAGGTCAAGGTACTAGTGGTGGAAAGTAACTGAGTACATTTACACAAATACTTTACTGTAGTACAGTTAGAGGTACTTGTACTTTACTGTAGTACAGTTAGAGGTACTAGTACTTTACTGTAGTACAGTTAGAGGTACTAGTACTTTACTGTAGTACAGTTAGAGGTACTATTACTTTACCGTAGTACAGTTTGAGGTACTAGTACTTTACCGCAGTACAGTTTGAGGTACTTGTACTTTACTGTAGTACATTTATGTGACAGCTGACCCTTTGGAGGGGCCCCAGCCTTAGGTTGGGAACCACTGGATTTGTAATGGAGTAGTTTTACATTGTTGTGTTTCACTGCTGTAAAACCAACCTGTATAAACTGTGTTTCCTGTTTCAGACGTCCAGAGAGATCAAAGTGTCCGGAGCCATCGGCCCCTGTGTGTCCCTGAACGCTAAAGGCCCCTGTGTCTCTGAGAACGTACGTCACCACAAACACACCACACAGTCTGACTCAGAGCCGCTGAATATTATATGAAGATAAAGAACTGAGGCTGAATCCAAAAGTCACTGAGAGTCAGCGAGCAGAGTCCGCTCTTATAATCTAAGCAACCGGCTATAAAGTGACGATATAAAACAAGACAGTAATATGAATTATTAGTATGATAATAATAAACGGACCATATAACATTTGTTTTTTCATTTCTTATATAAGTGATGCTGAACTAGACGAGCAAAGGTTGTTTCATATCTAATCGTATTCTCAGCCGTTTATATAAAGAGAAGATCTGCTGAACATTGTGAGCCGATGAGTTTAAAGTGAAGCTAAAACACTGTGAGATGAATTACAGGGTCAGACATTTTAATATATCTCCATGGAAACGCTTGAAGCCTGAAGTCCGTCTCAGAGCACATTTCATCCCCCGGTAGGTTTAACGTGATGACAGTAAACGCATCACAGAGCATAGAGGCTCAGTGACATCATCCAACTCACTTATCTTTTTATAATTGAAACCACACTGATTTATTTCTTTTATTACGACTGTTCTTTCATCTTATTTCTCTTCCTGTCATCAGTCCATCCTCCACGTTTACTGGTTCAGTGCTACAGGTGAAGACACATTCAGGGTCAGGGTCAGATATCTGTGATTGAAACACTCAGATCTCGCTTCACTAAACGCAGCAGAAACATGTTGATGACGTAGTTAATACGATGTCATCCAGAGGAGCTGAGTGTGTGAATCAGTCGAAGCAGAAAACAAACTTAAACACCTCGTCTTTGACTTCCAGCCGTCGGATCAACGCCGCCTGCTGATTGGCTGGAATAAGAGCCTCTTAGTTTGGCTCCTTACAGTCGGAGCTGTTTGAACACCAGACGAACTGCGAGGAGATATTTTCTGAATTTTGACGAAAAGTATTTTAAACAATGTTGACACAGTAATAAGAAAACTTTATTTCATACGCGTCTGCAGGTCCTTAAAACAAACAGAAGACATCATAGAAACACTATAGTAGCAGTAAGTGTGTGTTTGTGTTGCAGGAGATCGGGACCGGAGGAACGTGCCAGTGGAAGATCTGCGGTCTGGACCCGGCCACCACGCTGGCTCTGTACTTTGAGGTGGTCAACCAGGTACGACTGCTGACCTCTGACCTTTAGGGTTAGGAAGCAAAGCTGATGATAGACTGATGATGTCACACTACATATATCTTTAAACCTGCCTTGTAGCTTATTATTATTATTTACTTATTATTGCTTGCTTTATTTATTTCTATTTTATTATTATTATTACTGTAGCTTTTAAATCTGTTTTATTTTTTACATTTCATCTTTACAAATTACATCATTTTTATTCTCATGTGAATTAGTTTGTTGTCGTATTCTCGGCTGTTAGAATCCCACTAAGCTGTGATAACGGCTGCGGCCAGCAGGGGGCGACACAGCACTAGCAACACCTCTGTCACATGTTAGAGGAAGCAGGTTTATTTCTTTTATCCTCCTGAGACTCAGACCATAGTTACAGACACATTCAGAGTTTGAGGACAGAAATGAAGAGATGAAAATGTTTCAGGTGAGTAATTAAAGGTTTAATGATCAAAGGGAAGAAAGAAGCTCACTGAGGTTTATGTTGAGATATTTCTGTCTCACTCAGTCCATGAAGACACAAAGTAAACAGCATCAAACTGTTACGGTGGATCAGTGTCTTCAAAATGAAAGATTAACTACATTTCCCACAATGCAGTTCTCAGTGCATCACACCGATGGTCTGAGGGTGAAGAGGTCTTGGCGGCGGTCGTGTGGGGGTTTTTGGTGATGGAGGTGCGTGTGTTGTGGCCGTCGTGGTGCTGATGCGATTGGCCGCGTCCATGTGGAGGGCGGAGCTCTGTGGTCGGGACTCCAGAGGCGTCCCAGAACACGGACACATCCGGATCAACCTGCTGACACTTGAACGCACCGCGGCCCTGTACCTGCTGGAGACACGCAGACTAGCACAGGTCATGTTTCTGTCATAACAGTCCTGATGTCTCACTGCGTGAGTCGAGTCATACTCACGTCTGCATCATGCAGGTGATCCACGGGTTGAGGGCGGCGCTGCTCAGAACCAGCCAGGCGGAGAGCGCAGCAGTCACCGCAGGACTCTGCTGACCACTGAACGTCTCGTACAGACACACTGAGATGTAGGGCAGCCAGCAGACCAGCAGACACACTGCAATCAGACTGATAGTACATGACCGGCTCAATGCTCACAGTCCTAGTCCTCTACCTCTGTCACTAGTCCTCTACCTCTGTCACTAGTCCTCTACCTCTGTCACTAGTCTTCTACCTCTGTCACTAGTCCTCTACCTCTGTCACTAGTCCTCTGTCACTAGTCCTCTACCTCTGTCACTAGTCCTCTACCTCTGTCACTAGTCCTCTACCTCTGTCACTAGTCCTCTGTCACTAGTCCTCTGTCACTAGTCTTCTACCTCTGTCACTAGTCCTCTACCTCTGTCACTAGTCCTCTACCTCTGTCACTAGTCCTCTACCTCTGTCACTAGTCCTCTGTCACTAGTCCTCTGTCACTAGTCCTCTACCTCTGTCACTAGTCCTCTGTCACTAGTCCTCTGTCACTAGTCCTCTGTCACTAGTCCTCCGTCACTAGTCCTCTACCTCTGTCACTAGTCCTCTACCTCTGTCACTAGTCCTCTACCTCTGTCACTAGTCCTCTACCTCTGTCACTAGTCCTCTACCTCTGTCACTAGTCCTCTACCTCTGACACTAGTCCTCTACCTCTGTCACTAGTCCTCTACCTCTGTCACTAGTCCTCTGTTACTAGTCCTCTGTCACTAGTCCTCTACCTAGTGTTTGAACCAATCAGGGCGGAGTATGAGCTCACCTGAGGTAGTGACCATGATGATGGAGCTCCTCAGGTAATGGTTGGCAGGAACGTAGAAGCAGTGCAGCTCGTTGCACATGAAGGTTCCCCTCCTGGCCTGCTTCCGGGCCACATACACGATGTATCCGTACAGAGAGCACATGGTGAGGATCGGTACCACGATACCGGCCAGCATCCACAGCACCACGAAGTACCTGTTATCAGGCGTGAAGCTCGGGCAGCAGAGGAAGCGCGACTCGCTGTAGGCGTAGCTGCCGAACCCCAGCAG
>NC_084988.1:46970-49470 GCF_963691925.1 Scomber scombrus | reverse complement strand
TCCACCTGTCTGTCTGTCTGTCTCCACCTGTCTGTCTGTCTCCACCTGTCTGTCTCCACCTGTCTGTCTCCACCTGTCTGTCTGTCTGTCTCCATCTGTCTGTCTGTCTGTCTCCACCTGTCTGTCTGTCTCCACCTGTCTGTCTGTCTCCACCTGTCTGTCTGTCTGTCTGTCTCCACCTGTGTGTCTCCACCTGTCAGACGGTGGCCCAGTGGAGGAAGGCAGGGTACCAGGAGATGTCTGAATATGAGAACTTCAGACACCTCCTTCAGGCTCCGGTGGACGACGCCCAGGAGCTGCTTCACACTCGCTTCCCGATGCCCAGATACATCGACACGGAGCACGGCGGCAGCCAGGCTCGCTTCCTGCTCTCCAAAGTCAACCCCTCCCAGACCCACAACAACATGTACACCTGGGGACAGGTGAGACCTCTGACCTCACACCTGTAGCATTAACCTGAGCTTGACCTTTGACCTCTGAGTGTGTAATGAACTGTGTTGACCTGCAGGAGTCCGGAGCTCCGATCCTCACGGATGACGTCAGTCTGCAGGTCTTCATGGATCACCTGAAGAAGCTCGCTGTGTCCAGCGCTGCCTGAACCCACCTGACCCCACCTGACCCTACCTGACCCCACCTGAACCCTTCTGACCCCTTCTGAACCCACCTGACCCCACCTGACCCCACCTGACCCCACCTGACCCCCACCTGACCCCACCTGACCCTACCTGACTCCTACCTGACCCTACCTGACCCTACCTGACCCCTACCTGACCCTACCTGACCCCTACCTGACCCCCACCTGAACCACCTGACCCCCACCTGACCCTACCTGACCCTACTTGACCCCACCTGACCCCACCTGACCCTACCTGACCCTTACCTGACCCCACCTGACCCTACCTGACCCCACCTGACCCTACCTGACCCCACCTGACCCCTTCTGACCCCACCTGAACCCACCTGACCCCACCTGACCCCACCTGACCCCTTCTGACCCCACCTGAACCCACCTGACCCCCCCGTCTTCAGTATTTTTGCTTTTGCTGCCTGACTTCTCGTCTAAACCAATAAACTGACACAACCAGCTGTTACCACGGCAACCAGTCATCCTCCAGCTCACAGTGCACCTGTGTGACACCTGCTGCTTTTTATCGTTTCATATCTCACGTGCACAACTCTGAACAAAGTGCACGTACATCTGGAGCAGATGATCACACAGGTGACCTCTGACCTGCTGGGTGAATAACTGTCACTACAGCGCCCCCTGCTGCCTGTCCATCAGAACCGCGTGCGAGTGGAGCATCACACAGGTGACCTCTGACCTGTTGAGCCCCCTGCTGCCTGTCCATCAGAACCGCGTGCGAGTGGAGCATCACACAGGTGACCTTTGACCTGTTGAGCCCCCTGCTGCCTGTCCATCAGAACCGCGTGCGAGTGGAGCATCACACAGGTGACCTCTGACCTGTTGAGCCCCCTGCTGCCTGTCCATCAGAACCGCGTGCGAGTGGAGCATCACACAGGTGACCTCTGACCTGTTGAGCCCCCTGCTGCCTGTCCATCAGAACCGCGTGCGAGTGAAGCATCACACAGGTGACCTCTGACCTGTTGAGCCCCCTGCTGCCTGTCCATCAGAACCGCGTGCGAGTGGAGCATCACACAGAGCAGCTTTGATTCTGATGTTAAACACTAAAGTTTTAATTTGTAATAAAAACTGTCTTTGAGTTTATTCAGTTATCAATGTTTACTAAAGTAGTTCCAGTAGGAGGAATGATGAAGATGATGATGAAGATGATGATGATGAAGATGATGATGATGATGAAGATGATGTATTTGTGTATTTTATCATCATCACAGTTTCAGTTTGAAGGTTTTAACAAAAAGATTCATAAAATATTTTCTCCTCGTGAATCAAAGTTAAAACAGCAAATAAATCATTTTCAACTATAATACGATTTATTGATTTATTGACTGATTGATTGGTTGGTTGGTTGACTGATTGATTGACTGATTGGTTGGTTGGTTGGTTGATTGGTTGGTTGGTTGATTGGTTGGTTGGTTGATTGATTGATTGGTTGGTTGGTTGGTTGGTTGGTTGACTGATTGATTGGTTGGTTGGTTGGTTGGTTGATTGATTGATTGGTTGATTGATTGACTGATTGGTTGGTTGGTTGGTTGACTGATTGATTGATTGGTTGGTTGGTTGGTTGGTTGATTGATTGACTGATTGATTGGTTGGTTGGTTGATTGATTGACTGATTGATTGGTTGGTTGGTTGGTTGAACAATGAAAGAGTTCAGTACTCACAGTAAAGATAAAAACTGATTTCCACTTTGTTGCTCTGAAGGAAAAAATATTCAAATATTAAAAAAACAAAAGAATGAAGTAAATAAATAAATGTGCAGCTGTGATGAAAGTATCAGTAAATCTTCCTGCTGTTTATTTTATTTCCTCTGTGACATGAATCAGGTTTATCAGGACCGACCAGCAGGTGGCAGCAGAA
>NC_084988.1:24470-41970 GCF_963691925.1 Scomber scombrus | reverse complement strand
ACCCCCCCACCCTAACCCCCCCACCCTAACCCTAACCCCCCCACCCTAACCAGTTCAGAAATGTTTGAATCAAACTATTAAAAAAACTAAAGTTCATATTTCAGCTGTGAAACAAAGAAAGTTCAACTAGTTCATTACTGATGAACATATACTGTTTCTATAGCAACTAAACTAACTATCAGCTGATCAATAACTGTTTCATTGTGTTTCTATAGCAACTAAACTAACTATCAGCTGATCAATAACTGTTTCATTGTGTTTCTATAGCAACTAAACTAACTATCAGCTGATCAATAACTGTTTCATTGTGTTTCTATAGCAACTAAACTAACTATCAGCTGATCAATAACTGTTTCATTGTGTTTCTATAGCAACTAAACTAACTATCAGCTGATCAATAACTGTTTCATTGTGTTTCTATAGCAACTAAACTAACTATCAGCTGATCAATAACAGACTTCCAGACGTCTGAGAAGTGGAAATAAAGAAAATGTCATTAAGACTTTTTAATGTGAAGCAACTAAAGAAAGATGCTGCTGGGTTTTAAACAGCAGCAGCTATATGCAGGAGGAGGTGCAGGAGGTGGAGGTGCAGGTAGTGGAGGTGCAGGAGGAGGTGCAGGTAGAGGAGGTGCAGGGTTGAGTGGAGGTGCAGGTAGTGGAGGTGCAGGTAGAGGAGGTGCAGGAGGAGGTGCAGGTAGAGGAGGTGCAGGAGGAGGTGCAGGTAGAGGAGGTGTGTGGGGAAGTGTATTAGTGCTGTTGAACAGAACGGCTGTGAAACAATCAGTTAATAAAGTTTTATTGATCTGACGACCACATTACAACTGTGTCTGTCCTTACAGAGTGACATCATCAGTGACATCATCAGTGACATCATCAGTGACATCATCAGTGACATCATCAGAGTGACATCACCAGAGTGACATCACCAGAGTGACATCACCAGAGGAGGACTCAGACGATGGAGTCTCGGCTGAGCTCCTGCTGGTTCTGCCTGTGGGTTCTGGTCCTGGTCCTGGTCCTGGTCGGAGGCGTCTCGCCGAAGTACATCGTCCAACGCACCGAAGTCAGCTTCAATGCCGCCATCAGAGCCTGCTCACCGGGCGTCCTCGCCACGCTCAGAACCGACCGGGACCTCACCGAAGTCACCGAAGTCCTCCAGCAGATCTCCTCTAAACCCTCTCTGGACCCGAACAAGTTCACCTTCTGGGTCGGACTGAAGAAGAACAAGACGGAGTGCGTGGTCCCCCAGCTGCAGCTCCGGGGGTTCCGGTGGTTGCCGGACGGCAGCGAGGAGGCGGCGCGGATCCACTGGACAGTGGAACCAGAGGAGACCTGCACCTCCAGCCTCTGTGCCGCCCTGACCCGGTCCGACAGTGACAGCTGGGGTCTGATCTCCATCAGCTGCTTCACCCGGATCCAGTTCATCTGCAAGACACAAAAGACTAAATCAGAACCACCAACCACAACAGAACCACCAACCACAACAGAACCACCAACTACAACAGAACCACCAACCACAACAGAACCACCAACTACAACAGAACCACCAACTACAACAGAACCACCAACCACACCAGAACCACTAACTAAACCAGAACCACCAACCACACCAGAACCACTAACTAAACCAGAACCACCAACCACACCAGAACCACCAACCACACCTGGAGCGCGCCCGGAGTCGGGTTTGTGTCTCCGCCCGTCGGTCCCCAGCACTCGCTCCGTCATCCTGGACTCCACCAACAGCAGCCGGATCTGGCTGGAGTGCTGGACCGGGGACAAGCTGGAGCTGAATTGCGGCGGCGACCCGGCCGTGTGGCGCCTGCCCAACGACTCCCCCGCCAACCTCAGCGCCGTGTGTCTGCCGTGTGGCGCCGGCTTCCAGAAGAACGCCACCGGGGACTGCGTGGACATGGATGAGTGCGGCGGGAACCAACGGGACCAGGACTCGGCGTGCAGGGAGGCGGCGGCGGGCGGCCTGGACCCGTCCATCCTGATCCCCGTGCTGGTTGCCGTGGCGGCGCTGGTGGTACTGATGGTGGTTGTCGCGGTGACGGTGAAATGCTGCCTGATGAGACGGAAGAGACGCGCAGAGAAGATGGAGATGGACAGCAGGACAGCCAATGAGAAGACAGCAACATGAGGCTGAGCTGGGATTGGTCAACCTCCACTGTGTGGCAGTGACATCATCAGTGACATCATCAGTGACATCACTGTGTTTTAAATCCAAAATGAAAAAAGAAGTTTTTACAAAGTTTTTAAAGATTTTTCACTTTTTTAATGTTTTATAATTTAAATCCTTGCACCTGATTGGCTGATTGAGCTCAAACATCACAGTTAATAATAATTGTTTATGAGCTTTAAATATTAAACTGGTCTTAACTGAAGAGTTTCTATTATTTAGTTTCTTTGTTGTTTTTAATGACCTGAAAATAAAACAACATTTAAAAAGTAATTCATTCATTTTAATAGTTTGAAATATTTAAGACAAAAGACAGAAAATATAAAAGAATTGAAATATAAAGGTAATAAATGTAAATGAGGGTATTTTTCAGAGGTTGATTGACAGGTGGAGCGAAGGGGGCGGAGCTCTGATGTCACATCAGGAAACTTTTGTTTTCTTAATAAATAAAGTTTTGTTTTTTTAAATGAAGTTTCACAGATTTTCTTTTTGTTAATCAGACAGGAAACAGGAAGCAGTCATTGTGTTTACAGGCTGGTTTCCTGTTTCAGACAGGAAATGACCCCCCCCCCCCCACCCTCCTCGACTCATGGGACAGCTGTGATGATGGTCATGTGATCAACAAAATGTCTTCAGTACAGGAAGTGATGCATAAACACCCCCTATCTATACTGTAGTACAGTTAGAGGTACTTGTACTTTACTGTAGTACAGTTAGAGGTACTAGTACTTTACTGTAGTACTGTTAGAGGTACTAGTACTTTACTGTAGTACTGTTAGAGGTACTTTACTTTACTGTAGTACAGTTAGAGGTACTAGTACTTTACTGTAGTACTGTTAGAGGTACTAGTACTTTACTGTAGTACTGTTAGAGGTACTTTACTTTACTGTAGTACAGTTAGAGGTACTTGTACTTTACTGTAGTACAGTTAGAGGTACTAGTACTATACTGTAGTACAGTTAGAGGTACTAGTACTTTACTGTAGTACAGTTAGAGGTACTAGTACTTTACTGTAGTACAGTTAGAGGTACTAGTACTTTACTGTAGTACAGTTAGAGGTACTAGTACTTTACTGTAGTACTGTTAGAGGTACTAGTACTTTACCGTAGTACAGTTAGAGGTACTAGTACTTTACCGTAGTACAGTTAGAGGTACTAGTACTTTACTGTAGTACTGTTAGAGGTACTAGTACTTTACTGTAGTACAGTTAGAGGTACTAGTACTTTACTGTAGTACAGTTAGAGGTACTAGTACTTTACTGTAGTACAGTTAGAGGTACTAGTACTTTACTGTAGTACAGTGTGAGGTACTTGTACTTTACTGTAGTACAGTTAGAGGTACTAGTACTTTACTGTAGTACTGTTAGAGGTACTAGTACTTTACTGTAGTACTGTGTTTATCATCCTCAGGATTCTACAGACTACAGTTATAGAAGCTGATCCATTGATGAAAAGGTCACATGACCCCCCCCCCCCCCCCCACCCTTCACTGACCTTTGACCCTCTCTCCACATGAAGCACAGGTTTGGTTTTAACTAGAGATGATCATGTGTCTATCATCATCACTGATCTCCATCTTTAATGATCTAATCTTTTTACTGATCGTGTTTATAAAGCTTCAGCTGATGTTAACAATCAGTCAGAACATTTACACCCTGCTGAACATATGAGTGTAAAAGGCCAAGAGATTGTGAATGGAGCTGTATGATAGACCGCTATGACATCATAGCCCCAGGGAATTCTGGGAGTTTTTGTGCATGTGCGTCCATGATAATGTTTCATATCAGCATTATTCATGTAGGCTAATCTTTACGGTCTGAGGAGATTTAAAGTCAGACGATGTTACAAAGTCTCAGAATCTCTTTTATAGAAGTATAGAAATGATTATTAGTGAGTATAGTTTATATTTTGTGGTGTTTTCATTGCTAGTTTGACTCATTTATAGTCAGTAGCAGCATGTGACCAGCAGAGGGCAGTGTGAGGTGGACTGAACGTGTCTAACATGCAGTAATATAACTAGTGTTTAATGTTCATATGAAGGTTAGAGGACCAGTTTATTTAATATGTTAATATCATTTACTGAAGTCTGATTTTTGTTTTATTTCCCTTTTCAGAACCAAATAATCACAAGTTCAGTCCTCTACTCTCTACTGTAGAGATGAACAGCTCTGTGCTTTGCTCCAGTTTAACTGAATAAAACAAAGACTGAGATGTCTGGATTCACACATTTAACACATATAATCTATATAGTAAGAGATCTGTGAGAAAAGCAGCTTTCCATTGATGAGAGCATTAATGTTAAGTTAGTGTTGACAGTGTGCTAACGTCGTCTGGGCGGATACGTCGGGTCGCAGCACGCTCTGCTATGAAATGACTCCTGTTTTTATAATCAGCAACAATATAAAACTATTTGAGAATTCACCAACCTCATATTTACTGTATAATGAAGTTTGGCTGATTTGATTGATGGCTGATCTATCGAGGCGTCCTTAGTGATACAGCTCCTAACCGCTACCCTGGAAAAGACATCTGATATCTGTAAAATCATTTACTGGTCCACTACTGGTCCACTACTGGTCCACTACTGGTCCACTACTGGTCCACTACTGGTCCACTACTGGTCCACTACTGCTTCTGTTCAGGTCCAGAAAAGATGGAGCCAAGCAACAAGTTATGTGAAATGATCATGTAGTGACTCTTTTGTTCATTTATAAAATAACCAAACACAGCTCGAACTATCAATATAAATCTACCACTGTCCTCTGCACATCAGCGGCTGTAAAATAAGAACTAACACACATCTATGGCAGCATATATTCAACATGGTGCATAAGAGACGTTTCACTGGTTGCAATGATTCAGAGCAGGCAGGCGTGTCCTAACTACTCCCCTCAGGGCCGTGTGGCTGCAGGTTTTTGTTCCAACCATTCAAGAGCACATGATTCGACCAATCAGCTGCCTGAAGACTGAGATCAGCTGATTTAAATGAGTCAAATCTGGTGTGTTCCTGCTTGGTTGGACTGAAAGCCTGCAGCCACACGGCCCTGTGTGGAGTAGTTAGGACTCCTCTGGTTTACAGGTTAATCAGATCAACATGTGAATGAATCAGATTAAATGTATGCAAGTGTAAAAGTGAATCTAATGAAATCACAACTTGCTTTTTTATCTTTTAAACAACTTACATCATTCTCAAGCATGATGGCATTGTTGGGCTCTCTGAAGGATGCCACCAGGAGCATAAGGACACATGCAGCCTGGTCTGAAGTCGGTGGCTCGTAATTGTTCAGGACTTCCTGGATCCCAGGACGACGGCTGTGTTCCTGGCAGAAACAAATGACTGTACTGCCTTTGTTGTTCAGGGCCTCTTGCAACTTATTGAGGATGTAGACATCTGTCAGCAGACCAGAGTGGGAGTAAAGGCCTCTTTGTGAGAAGAGAAAAGTCCTTTCCTCCTTCATGTCTACAATGGCTGGTTCAGGAACACTGTTAAGGTGCCGGTACCCCTCCATCAGAAGGTCAGCTCTCTCTGCCCCGTCCATCCCTTCCTCTGAGTAGATGTTGCATAGTTGCCTTTTCATTTCATCCAAGGTTGCCTCGGTAGGAAGAGAGTGACAGCCGTCTCCAATAATGTCACCTTTTTTTCTGACATCAGCAAAAATGTTCGTATAGTCTCTTACAATGCTCCGGCCGATGCTCTGACACATTGCTCTGGTTGGGTTGGGATCATCTTCTAACATTTGGTCCACCGCTACCTTCACCACATCTCTTCTGCCCCCTGGTGATGGTCTTGTTGGATCTGCCACTGACCCGGTAGTTTGTATGCCATAGTCAGCCAGGCAGTGTGGGTGGCGAGAAAGAAGAGTGTGTGTTTTGGGATCTTGATGATGAAGGACATGGAGTACTTGAGCTGGGTGGAGAGGCAACAGCATAGTCTATGTCAAGCACTGAAAGTCCTAGAAATGAAAGAGCAAAAAAGATGAATAGATATAGAGAGGGCTAAAGGTAGATAGAGTATTCTTATAGCTAATGCTCAGATGAAGATAAACTACTGGTATTTGAACTTGTTGTCATGTGTTTGTTCAATGTTCCCGTAGCAGTGTCAAAATATGGATTCACCTTCATTCTTAATGCCATTCAGCAGTTTTCTGAGGTATTGCTCCAGATCCTTTTCTTGTACCAAAGCAAGTCTGCCCTGCTCTTCAAACCTTTCCTCCAAGGATGTCAGGGCTTCAACAGAAAGGCCTGGTACGAATGATAAGACTGCTTCCTTTAGGTGTTGATGATTCATTATCTGAAAGATCAGAGTGTGACCAAAGTGCCTTTAACAACACTGCCATCACTTCTCCTCCTCCAGGACTTTGAGGTCCTTGATCAGTGGTTCACGTCCTGCTCCTTACAGAGGAGATAAAGTTGTGTGGCTAAATGTCAGTCAGGGTCGAGTAAACAGCAACACTTTTGAAACTCTTTTTAAATCTTCCTCTTTATGTCTGTGCTCAGAGCTCCTCTATTATAGAGCTTGAGTAGATCGCCTGCATTCACTTCATCAATAATGTTTCTTATAGTACCTTCAACTTCTCACTCAGAATGCTAAGCTAATGAGAAGGTCATGGGCATGTAGGGTCCTTGCTGGTAACAATAGCTTAGCTTGTTATTTTAAGTATAGAAGTGTAAGGTTTTGTAAATAGAGGGTTTCATCCACAGCAAATGGTATTTCTGGTTCATGTTATCCATTCATGACAGACTAGACTCAGGCTGATTCAAAGTGGCGGCTCGCGGACACGCCTCAGATCAGCAGATCGATAATCAATTAATCAATAAATCAGTTCATCTGCGTTTGATCTATTTTATATCAAAGAGAAAAGAAACAGTTTGAGTTGAAAAGTCAAAGACAATGAGATCAAAGAAAGGAAATAAAGAGTGAATCAAATAAAACATGTCTTGGTTTTTATATATTTATTAATGTTTCTGCTTTTCTTTTAAATACCTGCTTATATAATATATATATAATATCTATAATTATTATAATAACATTATAAACAGCTGATCTGATCAATCATTTAAACAAAGTGAGAAATGTTTACATGACTCCATGTTGTGTTTGATGTCTCTAGTCTTTTAAAAAGTGTAAAAATACATCATTGTATAGGATGGTAGAGGATGTATAGGATAGTATAGGATGGTATAGGATGGTAGAGGATGGTATAGGATGGTAGAGGATGGTATAGGATGGTATAGGATGGTATAGGATGTATAGGATGGTATAGGATGGTAGAGGATGGTATAGGGTGGTAGGATGGTAGGATGGTAGAGGATGTATAGGATGGTAGAGGATGGTATAGGATGGTATAGGATGGTAGAGGATGGTATAGGATGGTAGAGGATGGTATAGGATGGTATAGGATGGTATAGGATGTATAGGATAGTATAGGATGTATAGGATGTATAGGATGTATAGGATGGTATAGGATGGTATAGGATGGTAGAGGATGGTATAGGATGGTAGAGGATGGTAGAGGATGGTAGAGGATGTATAGGATGGTAGAGGATGGTAGAGGATGTATAGGATGGTATAGGATGGTATAGGATGGTATAGGATGGTATAGGATGGTAGAGGATGTATAGGATGGTATAGGATGGTAGAGGATGTATAGGATGGTAGAGGATGGTAGAGGATGGTAGAGGATGGTAGAGGATGGTAGAGGATGGTATAGGATGGTAGAGGATGTATAGGATGGTAGAGGATGGTAGAGGATGGTATAGGATGGTATAGGATGGTATAGGATGGTATAGGATGGTATAGGATGGTAGAGGATGGTATAGGATGGTAGGATGGTAGAGGATGTATAGGATGGTAGAGGATGGTATAGGATGGTATAGGATGGTAGAGGATAGTATAGGATGGTAGAGGATGGTAGAGGATGGTATAGGATGGTATAGGATGTATAGAATGGTATAGGATGGTAGAGGATGGTATAGGATGGTAGAGGATGGTATAGGATGGTATAGGATGGTAGAGGATGGTAGTGGATGGTATAGGATGGTATAGGATGTATAGGATGGTAGAGGATGGTAGAGGATGGTATAGGATGGTAGAGGATGGTAGTGGATGGTATAGGATGGTATAGGATGTATAGGATGGTAGAGGATGGTAGAGGATGGTATAGGATGGTAGAGGATGGTATAGGATGGTATAGGATGGTATAGGATGTATAGAATGGTATAGGATGGTATAGGATGGTATAGGATGGTATAGGATGGTATAGGATGTATAGGATGGTATAGGATGGTATAGGATGGTATAGGATGTATAGGATAGTATAGGATGTATAGGATGTATAGGATGTATAGGATGGTATAGGATGGTATAGGATGGTAGAGGATGGTATAGGATGGTAGAGGATGGTAGAGGATGGTATAGGATGGTAGAGGATGGTATAGGATGGTAGAGGATGGTAGAGGATGGTATAGGATGTATAGGATGGTATAGGATGGTATAGGATGGTATAGGATGTATAGGATGGTATAGGATGTATAGGATGGTATAGGATGTATAGGATGGTAGGATGGTATAGGATGGTATAGGATGGTAGGATGGTATAGGATGGTAGGATGGTATAGGATGGTATAGGATGTATAGGATGGTATAGGATGTATAGGATGGTATAGGATGGTATAGGATGGTAGAGGATGGTATAGGATGTATAGGATGGTATAGGATGTATAGGATGGTAGGATGGTATAGGATGGTATAGGATGGTAGAGGATGGTATAGGATAGTACAGGATGTATAGGATGGTAGGATGGTATAGGATGGTAGAGGATGGTATAGGATGTATAGGATGGTAGAGGATGGTATAGGATGTATAGGATGGTACAGGATGTATAGGATGGTAGAGGATGTATAGGATGGTAGGATGGTAGGATGGTATAGGATGGTATAGGATGTATAGGATGGTATAGGGTGGTATAGGATGGTAGGATGGGTTAGGATGTATAGGATGGTATAGGATGGTAGAGGATGGTATAGGATGGTAGGATGGTATAGGATGGTATAGGATGTATAGGATGGTACAGGATGTATAGGATGGTAGAGGATGGTAGAGGATGGTATAGGATGGTATAGGATGGTATAGGATGGTATAGGATGGTATAGGATGTATAGGATGTATAGGATGGTATAGGATGGTATAGGATGGTATAGGATGTATAGGATGTATAGGATGGTAGAGGATGGTATAGGATGGTATAGGATGTATAGGATGGTATAGGATGGTATAGGATGGTATAGGATGTATAGGATAGTATAGGATGTATAGGATGTATAGGATGTATAGGATGGTATAGGATGGTATAGGATGGTAGAGGATGGTATAGGATGGTAGAGGATGGTAGAGGATGGTATAGGATGGTAGAGGATGGTATAGGATGGTAGAGGATGGTAGAGGATGGTATAGGATGTATAGGATGGTATAGGATGGTATAGGATGGTATAGGATGTATAGGATGGTATAGGATGTATAGGATGGTAGGATGGTATAGGATGGTAGAGGATGGTATAGGGTGGTATAGGATGGTATAGGATGTATAGGATGGTATAGGATGTATAGGATGGTATAGGATGTATAGGATGGTATAGGATGGTAGAGGATGGTATAGGATGTATAGGATGGTATAGGATGTATAGGATGGTAGGATGGTATAGGATGGTAGAGGATGGTAGAGGATGGTATAGGATGGTATAGGATGGTATAGGATGGTAGAGGATGGTATAGGATGGTATAGGATAGTATAGGATGGTATAGGATGGTATAGGATGGTATAGGATAGTATAGGATGGTATAGGATGGTATAGGATGGTATAGGATGGTAGAGGATGGTAGGATGGTAGAGGATGGTAGGATGCGTATAGGATGGTATAGGATGGTATAGGATGGTATAGGATGTATAGGATGTATAGGATGGTACAGGATGTATAGGATGGTAGAGGATGGTAGGATGGTATAGGATGGTAGGATGGTATAGGATGGTATAGGATGGTATAGGATAGTATAGGATGGTAGAGGATGGTATAGGATGGTAGAGGATGGTAGAGGATGGTAGGATGGTATAGGATGGTATAGGATGGTAGAGGGATGGTATAGGATGGTATAGGATGGTACAGGATGTATAGGATGGTAGAGGATGGTATAGGATGGTAGAGGATGGTAGAGGATGGTAGGATGGTATAGGATGGTATAGGATGGTATAGGATGGTAGAGGATGGTATAGGATGGTATAGGATGGTATAGGATGGTATAGGATGGTATAGGATGGTATAGGATGGTAGAGGATGGTATAGGATGGTATAGGATGGTATAGGATGGTAGAGGATGGTATAGGATGGTATAGGATGGTATAGGATGGTATAGGATGGTATAGGATGGTAGAGGATGGTATAGGATGGTATAGGATGGTATAGGATGGTATAGGATGGTAGAGGATGGTATAGGATGGTATAGGATGGTATAGGATAGTATAGGATGTATAGGATGTATAGGATGGTATAGGATGGTATAGGATGGTATAGATGTATAGGATGGTATAGGATGATATAGGATGGTATAGGATAGTATAGGATGTATAGGATGGTATAGGATGGTATAGGATGGTAGAGGATGGTATAGGATGGTATAGGATGGTATAGGATGGTATAGGATGGTATAGGATGGTATAGGATAGTATAGGATGGTATAGGATGTATAGGATGGTATAGGATGGTATAGGATGGTATAGGATGTATAGGATGGTATAGGATGGTATAGGATGGTATAGGATAGTATAGGATGGTATAGGATGTATAGGATGGTATAGGATGGTATAGGATGGTATAGGATGGTATAGGATGGTATAGGATGGTATAGGATGTATAGGATGGTATAGGATAGTATAGGATGGTAGAGGATGGTAGAGGATGGTAGAGGATGGTAGAGGATGGTAGAGGATGTATAGGATAGTATAGGATGGTATAGGATGGTATAGGATGGTATAGGATGGTAGAGGATGGTAGGATGGTAGAGGATGGTAGGATGGTATAGGATGGTATAGGATGGTATAGGATGGTATAGGATGGTAGAGGATGGTATAGGATGGTATAGGATGGTAGAGGATGGTATAGGATGGTATAGGATGGTAGAGGATGGTATAGGATGGTATAGGATGGTATAGGATGGTAGAGGATGGTATAGGATGGTATAGGATGGTAGAGGATGGTAGAGGATGGTATAGGATGTATAGGATAGTATAGGATGGTATAGGATGGTAGAGGATGGTATAGGATGTATAGGATAGTATAGGATGGTATAGCATGGATAGGATGGTAGAGGATGGTATAGGATGGTATAGGATGGTATAGGATGGTATAGGATGGTATAGGATGGTAGAGGATGGTAGAGGATGTATAGGATGGTAGAGGATGAAGGATGGTATAGGATGTATAGGATGGTATAGGATGGTAGAGGATGGTAGGATGGTATAGGATGGTATAGGATGGTAGAGGATGTTAGGATGGTATAGGATGGTATAGGATGGTAGAGGATGGTATAGGATGTATAGGATGGTAGAGGATGGTATAGGGTGGTAGAGGATCGTATAGGATGGTATAGGATGGTAGAGGATGGTAGGATGGTATAGGATGGTATAGGATGGTATAGGATGGTAGAGGATGGTAGAGGATGGTATAGGATGGTAGAGGATGGTAGAGGATGGTATAGGATGGTATAGGATGGTATAGGATGGTATAGGATAGTATAGGATGGTAGGATGGTAGGATGGTAGAGGATGGTAGGATGGTATAGGATGGTATAGGATGGTAGAGGATGGTATAGGATGGTATAGGATGGTATAGGATGGTATAGGATGGTAGAGGATGGTATAGGATGGTATAGGATGGTAGAGGATGGTAGAGGATGGTATAGGATGGTAGAGGATGGTATAGGATGGTATAGGATGGTATAGGATGGTATAGGATGGTATAGGATGGTATAGGATGGTAGAGGATGGTATAGGATGGTATAGGATGGTATAGGATGGTATAGGATGGTAGAGGATGGTATAGGATGGTATAGGATGGTAGAGGATGGTAGGATGGTATAGGATGGTATAGGATGGTATAGGATGGTATAGGATGGTATAGGATGGTATAGGATGGTAGAGGATGGTAGAGGATGGTATAGGATGGTATAGGATGGTAGGATGGTATAGGATGGTATAGGATGGTAGAGGATGTATAGGATGGTATAGGATGGTATAGGATGTATAGAATGGTATAGGATGTATAGGATGGTAGAGGATGGTATAGGATGTATAGGATGGTACAGGATGTATAGGATGGTAGAGGATGGTATAGGATGGTATAGGATGGTAGAGGATGGTAGAGGATGGTATAGGATGGTAGAGGATGGTAGGATGGTAGGATGGTAGGATGGTATAGTATGTATAGGGTGGTATAGGATGGTATAGGGTGGTATAGGATGGTATAGGGTGGTATAGGATGGTAGAGGATGGTATAGGATGGTATAGGATGGTAGAGGATGGTATAGGATGGTAGAGGATGGTATAGGATGGTATAGGATGGTAGAGGATGGTAGAGGATGGTATAGGATGGTATAGGATGGTATAGGATGGTATAGGATGGTAGAGGATGTATAGGATGGTAGGATGGTATAGGATGGTAGAGGATGGTATAGGATAGTATAGGATGGTATAGGATGGTACAGGATGTATAGGATGGTAGAGGATGGTAGAGGATGGTAGGATGGTATAGGATGGTATAGGATGGTATAGGATGGTAGAGGATGGTAGGATGGTATAGGATGGTATAGGATGGTATAGGATGGTATAGGATAGTATAGGATGTATAGGATGGTACAGGGATGTATAGGATGGTAGAGGATGGTAGAGGATGGTAGGATGGTATAGGATGTATAGGATGGTATAGGATGGTAGAGGATGGTAGAGGATGGTATAGGATGGTATAGGATGGTAGAGGATGGTATAGGATGGTATAGGATGGTAGAGGATGGTATAGGATGGTATAGGATGGTATAGGATGGTAGAGGATGGTATAGGATGGTATAGGATGGTAGAGGATGGTAGAGGATGGTATAGGATGTATAGGATGAGTATAGGATGGTATAGGATGGTATAGGATGGTAGAGGATGGTATAGGATGGTATAGGATAGTATAGGATGGTATAGGATGGTATAGGATGTATAGGATAGTATAGGATGGTATAGCATGGTATAGGATGGTAGAGGATGGTATAGGATGGTATAGGATGGTATAGGATGGTAGAGGATGGTAGAGGATGTATAGGATGGTAGAGGATGGAAGGATGGTATAGGATGTATAGGATGGTATAGGATGGTAGAGGATGGTAGGATGGTATAGGATGGTTATAGGATGGTATAGGATGTATAGGATGGTAGAGGATGTAGAGGATGGTAGGATGGTATAGGATGGTATAGGATGGTATAGGATGGTAGAGGATGGTATAGGATGGTATAGGATGGTATAGGATGTATAGGATGGTATAGGATGGTAGAGGATGGTAGGATGGTATAGGATGGTATAGGATGGTATAGGATGGTAGAGGATGGTATAGGATGGTATAGGATGTATAGGATAGTATAGGATGGTAGAGGGATGGTAGGATGGTATAGGATGGTATAGGATGTATAGGATGGTAGAGAATGGTAGAGGATGGTATAGGATGGTATAGGATGGTATAGGATGTATAGGATGGTATAGGATGGTATAGGATGGTAGAGGATGTATAGGATGGTAGAGGATGGTAGAGGATGGTAGAGGATGGTATAGGATGGTATAGGATGTATAGGATGGTATAGGATGGTATAGGATGGTATAGGATGGTAGAGGATGTATAGGATGGTATAGGATGGTATAGGATGGTAGAGGATGGTAGAGGATGGTAGAGGATGTAGAGGATGGTATAGGATGGTAGAGGATGGTATAGGATGGTATAGGATGGTAGGATGGTATAGGATGTATAGGATGGTATAGGATGGTAGAGGATGTATAGGATGGTATATGGTGGTATAGGATGGTATAGGATGGTAGAGGATGTATAGGATGGTATAGGATGTATAGGATGGTATATGGTGGTATAGGATGTAGAGGATGGTAGGATGGTATATGGTGGTATAGGATAGTATAGGATGGTATAGGATGGTATAGGATGGTAGAGGATGTATAGGATGTATAGGATGGTATAGGATGGTATAGGATGTATAGGATGTATAGGATGGTATAGGATGGTATAGGATGGTATAGGATGGTAGAGGATGGTAGAGGATGGTAGAGGATGGTAGGATGGTATAGGATGGTATAGGATGGTAGAGGATGGTAGAGGATGGTAGGATGGTCTAGGATGGTATAGGATGGTGTAGGATGGTAGAGGATGTAGAGGATGGTATAGGATGGTATAGGATGGTATAGGATGGTATACGGATGGTAGAGGATGGTATAGGATGGTGTAGGATGGTATAGGATGGTATAGGATGGTGTAGGATGGTATAGGATGGTATAGGATGGTATAGGATGGTATAGGTGGTATAGGATGGTAGGATGGTATAGGATGGTATAGGATGGTAGACGATGGTATAGGATGGTATAGGATGGTATAGGATGGTGTAGGATGGTAGAGGATGGTATAGGATGGTATAGGATGGTATAGGATGGTATAGGATGGTAGAGGATGGTATAGGATGGTGTAGGATGGTATAGGATGGTATAGGATGGTGTAGGATGGTATAGGATGGTATAGGATGGTATAGGATGGTATAGGTGGTATAGGATGGTATAGGATGGTATAGGATGGTATTGGATGGTAGACGATGGTATAGGATGGTATAGGATGGTATAGGATGGTATAGGATGGTATAGGATGGTATAGGATGGTAGACGATGGTATAGGATGGTATAGGATAGTATAGGATGGTATAGGATGGTAGAGGATGGTAGGATGGTGTAGGATGGTATAGGATGGTATAGGATGGTATAGGTGGTATAGGATGGTAGGATGGTATAGGATGTATAGGATGGTAGGATGGTATAGGATGTATAGGATGGTATAGGATGGTATAGGATGGTAGAGGATGGTAGGATGGTAGAGGATGTATAGGATGGTAGAGGATGTATAGGATGGTAGAGGATGGTAGGATGGTATAGGATGGTATAGGATGTATAGGATGGTAGGATGGTAGGATGGTAGAGGATGGTATAGGATGGTATAGGGTGGTATAGGATGTATAGGATGGTATAGGATGTATAGGATGGTATAGGATGGTATAGGATGGTATAGGATGGTATAGGATGGTATAGGATGGTATAGGATGGTAGGATGGTAGAGGATGTATAGGATAGTATAGGATGGTAGAGGATGGTAGGATGGTAGGATGGTATAGGATGGTATAGGATGGTAGAGGATGTATAGGATGGTATAGGACGGTAGAGGATGGTAGGATGGTATAGGATGGTAGAGGATGTATAGGATGGTATAGGATGGTAGAGGATGGTAGGATGGTATAGGATTATAGGATGGTATAGGATGGTAGAGGATGGTAGTGGATGGTAGAGGATGGTAGGATGGTATAGGATGGTATAGGATGGTATAGGATGGTAGAGGATGGTAGCATGGTATAGGATGGTATAGGATGGTATAGGATGGTATAGGATGGTAGAGGATGGTAGTGGATGGTAGAGGATGGTATAGGATGGTATAGGATAGTATAGGATGGTATAGGATGGTAAAGGATGTATAGGATGGTATAGGATGGTAGAGGATGTATAGGATGGTATAGGATGGTATAGAGTGGTATAGGATGGTAGAGGATGGTAGGATGGTAGGATGGTATAGGATGGTATAGGATGGTATAGGATGTATAGGATGGTATAGGATGGTATAAGATGGTATAGGATGTATAGGATGGTATAGGATGTATAGGATGTATAGGATGGTATAGGATGTATAGGATGTATAGGATGGTATAGGATGGTATAGGATGTATAGGATGGTATAGGATGGTATAGGATGGTATAGGATGTATAGGATGGTATAGGATGGTATAGGATGGTATAGGATGTATAGGATGGTATAGGATGGTATAGGATGTATAGGATGGTATAGGATGGTATAGAGGATGGTAGAGGATGTATAGGATGGTATTAGGATGTATAGGATGGTAGAGATGGAATAGGATGGTATAGGATGGTATAGGATGGTAGAAGTATAGGATGGTAGAGGATGGTAAGGATGTATAGGATTATAGGATGGTATAGGGTGGTAGGATGGTAGATGGTATAGGATGGTAGAGGATGTATAGGATGTATAGGGATAGTAGGAGGATGGTATATAGATGGTATAGGATGTATAGGATGGTAGAGGATGGTAGGATGTATAGGATGTATAGGATGGTAGAGGATGGTAGAGGATGTATAGGATGTTATAGGATGGTATAGGGTGGTAGGATGGTATAGGATGGTATAGGATGGTAGAGGATGTATAGGATGATAGGATGGTATAGGATGGTAATATTGGATAGGAGTATAGGTTGGTAGAGGATGGTAGGATGGTATAGGATGGGTATAGGATGGTATAGGATGTATAGGATGGTATAGGATGGTAGTAGATGTATAGGATGGTAGAGGATGGTAGGATGGTATAGGATGGGGTTGAGGAGGGTGTAGAGGAGTGGTTGTGAGGAGGGTGTAGGTGGGGTGTGGTGGGTTTGGAGGGTGAGGTGGGAGTAGGTTGGGTGTGAGATGGGTGTGGAGGGGTGGTTGGGTGGTGGTGTGTGGAGAGGTGGGTGTGGTGGGTGTGGTGGTTGAGGAGGGTGTGGTGGAGGGGTGTGGTGGGGTGTGGTGGGAGTGGTTGGAGTGAGGTGGGTGAGTGGAGGGGTAGTGGAGGGAGTGGTGGGTGTGAGTGGTGTGGTGGGTGTGGTGGGGTGTGGTGGGTGTGGTGGGGGTGTGGATGGTGTGGAGGGTGTGGTGGGGTGTGGTGGGGTGTGGTGGGGTGTGGTGGGTGTGGTGGGGTGTGGTGGGGTGTGGTGGGGTGTGGTGGGGTGGCTGGGGTGTGGTGGGTGTCGATGGTGGATGTAGGGGAAGAAGAAGAAGAGGGGGGGGGGGGAGGATGATGGTGGTGAATGAAGTGTAATGAAGTAACTGAAGTGTAATGACAGTGTAATGACAGTGTAATGAAGTGTATGAAGTGTAATGAAGTGTAATGAAGTGTAATGAAGTGTAATGACGTGGAATGAAG
>NC_084988.1:0-24270 GCF_963691925.1 Scomber scombrus | reverse complement strand
TAGGATGGTATAGGATGGTATAAGATGGTAGAGGATGTATAGGATGTATAGGATGGTAGAGGATGGTATAGGATGGTATAGGATGGTATAGGATGGTATAGGATGGTATAGGATGGTAGAGGATGTATAGGATGGTAGAGGATGGTAGGATGGTATAGGATGGTATAGGATGGTATAGGATGGTATAGGATGGTATAGGATGGTAGAGGATGGTATAGGATGGTAGAGGATGTATAGGATGGTATAGGATGGTAGAGGATGGTATAGGATGGTATAGGATAGTATAGGATGGTATAGGATGGTAGAGGATGGTAGGATGGTATAGGATGGTATAGGATGGTAGAGGATGGTAGAGGATGGTAGGATGGTATAGGATGGTATAGGATGGTAGAGGATGGTAGAGGATGTATAGGATGGTATAGGATGGTAGAGGATGGTATAGGATGGTATAGGATGGTATAGGATGGTATAGGATGGTAGAGGATGTATAGGATGGTAGAGGATGGTAGGATGGTATAGGATGGTATAGGATGGTATAGGATGGTATAGGATGGTATAGGATGGTAGAGGATGGTATAGGATGGTAGAGGATGTATAGGATGGTATAGGATGGTAGAGGATGGTATAGGATGGTATAGGATAGTATAGGATGGTATAGGATGGTAGAGGATGGTAGGATGGTATAGGATGGTATAGGATGGTAGAGGATGGTAGAGGATGGTAGGATGGTATAGGATGGTATAGGATGGTAGAGGATGGTAGAGGATGGTAGAGGATGGTAGGATGGTATAGGATGGTAGAGGATGGTAGAGGATGGTATAGGATGGTATAGGATGGTATAGGATGTATAGGATAGTATAGGATGGTAGAGGATGGTAGGATGGTATAGGATTGTAGAGGATGTATAGGATAGTATAGGATGGTATAGGATGGTATAGGATAGTATAGGATGGTAGAGGATGGTATAGGATGGTATAGGATGGTATAGGATAGTATAGGATGGTATAGGATGGTATAGGATGGTATAGGATGTATAGGATAGTATAGGATGGTATAGGATGGTATAGGATGGTATAGGATAGTATTAGGATGGTAGAGGATGGTATAGGATAGTATAGGATGGTAGAGGATGGTAGGATGGTATAGGATGGTATAGGATGGTATAGGATGGTAGAGGATGGTATAGGATGGTAGAGGATGGTAGAGGATGGTAGAGGATGGTAGAGGATGGTATAGGATGTATAGGATGGTATAGGATGGTAGAGGATGGTAGGATGTATAGGATGTATAGGATGGTATAGGATGGTAGAGGATGGTAGAGGATGGTATAGGATGGTAGAGGATGGTATAGGATGGTATAGGATGGTAGAGGATGGTAGAGGATGGTATAGGATGGTATAGGATGGTAGAGGATGGTATAGGATGGTATAGGATGTATAGGATGGTATAGGATGGTAGAGGATGGTAGGATGGTATAGGATGGTATAGGATGGTAGAGGATGTATAGGATGGTAGAGGATGGAATAGGATGGTATAGGATGGTATAGGATGGTATAGGATGGTATAGGATGTATAGGATGGTATAGGATGGTATAGGATGGTATAGGATGGTAGGATGGTATAGGATGGTATAGGATGGTATAGGATGGTAGAGGATGTATAGGATTTATAGGATGGTATAGGGTGGTATAGGATGGTACAGGATGGTATAGGATGGTATAGGATGGTATAGGATGTATAGGATGGTATAGGATGGTATAGGATGGTATAGGATGGTATAGGATGGTGGGATGGTATAGGATGGTATAGGATGGTATAGGATGGTATAGGATGGTAGAGGATGTATAGGATGGTTATAGGATGGTATAGGATGGTATAAGATGGTATAGGATGTATAGGATGGTATAAGATGGTATAGGATGTATAGGATGTATAGGATGGTATAGGATGTATAGGATGGTATAAGATGGTAGAGGATGTATAGGATTTATAGGATGGTATAGGATGGTATAGGATGGTATAGGATGGTAGGATGGTATAGGATGGTATAGGATGGTATAGGATGGTAGAGGATGGTAGAGGATGTATAGGATAGTATAGGATGGTATAGGATGGTATAGGATGGTAGAGGATGGTAGGATGGTATAGGATGGTATAAGATGGGTATAGGATGGTATAGGATGGTAGGATGGTATAGGGTGGTATAGGATGGTAGAGGATGTATAGGATGGTATAGGATGGTAGAGGATGGTATAGGATGGTTATAGGATGGTATAAGATGGTATAGGATGGTATAGGATGGTATAGGATGTATAGGATAGTATAGGATGGTATAGGATGGTATAGGATGGTAGAGGATGGAATAGGATGGTAGAGGATGGTATAGGATGGTAGAGGATGGTAGAGGATGGTATAGGGTGGTATAGGATGGTATAGGATGGTATAGGGTGGTATAGGATGGTATAGGATGGTAGAGGATGGAATAGGATGGTAGAGGATGGTAGAGGATGGAATAGGATGGTAGAGGATGGTATAGGATGGTAGAGGATGGTAGAGGATGGTATAGGATGGTAGAGGATGGAATAGGATGGTAGAGGATGGTATAGGATGGTAGAGGATGGTATACGATGGTATAGGATGGTATAGGATGGTAGAGGATGGTATAGGATGGTATAGGATGGTATAGGATGGTAGAGGATGGTATAGGATGGTATAGGATGGTATAGGATGGTAGAGGATGGTATAGGATGGTATAGGATGGTAGAGGATGGAATAGGATGGTAGAGGATGGTATAGGATGGTAGAGGATGGTAGAGGATGGTATAGGATGGTATAGGATGGTAGGATGGTATAGGGTGGTATAGGATGGTAGAGGATGTATAGGATGGTATAGGATGGTATATGATGGTAGGATGTATAGGATGGTATAGGATGGTATAGGATGGTATAAGATGGTATAGGATGGTATAGGATGGTATAGGATGGTATAGGATGGTATAGGATGGTATAGGATGGTATAGGATGGTATAAGATGGTATAGGATGGTATAGGATGGTATAGGATGGTATAGGATGGTAGAGGATGGAATAGGATGGTAGAGGATGGTATAGGATGGTAGAGGATGGTATAGGATGGTAGAGGATGGTAGAGGATGTATAGGATGGTAGAGGATGTATAGGATGGTATAGGATGGTAGAGGATGTATAGGATGGTATAGGATGGTAGAGGATGTATAGGATGGTAGAGGATGGTATAAGATGGTATAGGATGTATAGGATGGTATAGGATGGTATAGGATGTATAGGATGGTATAGGATGGTATAGGATGTATATGATGGTATAGGATGTATAGGATGGTAGAGGATGGTATAGGATGGTAGAGGATGGTAGAGGATGTATAGGATGGTAGAGGATGTATAGGATGGTATAGGATGTAGAGGATGGTATAGGATGGTATAGGATGTATAGGATGGTATAGGATGGTATAGGATGGTATATGATGGTAGAGGATGGTATAGGATGGTAGAGGATGGTATAGGATGGTAGAGGATGGTAGAGGATGTATAGGATGGTAGAGGATGTATAGGATGGTATAGGATGGTAGAGGATGGTATAGGATGGTATAGGAAGTATAGGATGGTAGAGGATGGTATAGGATGTTATAGGATGTATAGGATGGTATAGGATGGTAGAGGATGGTATAGGATGGTATAGGATGGCTATAGGATGTATAGGATGGTAGAGGATGGTATAGGATGGTATAGGATGGTATAAGATGTATAGGATGTATAGGATGGTATAGGATGGTAGAGGTTGTATAGGATGGTAGAGGATGGTATAGGATGGTATAGGATGGTAGAGGATGGTATAGGGTGGTATAGGATGGTATAGGGTGGTATAGGATGGTATAGGATGGTATAGGATGGTAGGATGGTATAGGGTGGTATAGGATGGTAGAGGATGTATAGGATGGTATAGGATGGTAGAGGATGGTAGGATGGTATAGGATGGTATAAGATGGTATAGGATGGTATAGGATGGTATAGGATGTATAGGATAGTATAGGATGGTATAGGATGTATAGGATGGTAGGATGGTAGAGGATGTATAGGATGGTATAGGATGGTAGAGGATGGTATAGGATGGTAGAGGATGTATAGGATGGTATATGATGGTAGAGGATGGTATAGGATGTATATGATGGTATAGGGTGGTATAGGATGTATAGGATGGTATAGGATGGTATAGGATGGTAGAGGATGGTGTAGGATGGTATAGGATGGTATAGGATGGTAGAGGATGTATAGGATGGTATAGGATGGTAGAGGATGGTATAGGATGGTATAGGATAGTATAGGATGGTATAGGATGGTAGAGGATGGTAGGATGGTATAGGATGGTATAGGATGGTATAGGATGGTAGAGGATGGTAGGATGGTATAGGATGGTATAGGATGGTATAGGATGGTAGAGGGATGGTAGAGGATGGTAGGATGGTATAGGATGGTATAGGATGTATAGGATAGTATAGGATGGTAGAGGATGGTAGGATAGTATAGGCTGGTAGAGGATGGTATAGGATAGTAGGATGGTATAGGATAGTATAGGATGGTAGGATGTATAGGATGGTATAGGATAGTACTAGGATGGTAGAGGATGGTAGGATAGTATAGGATGGTAGAGGATGGTAGGATGGTTTAGGATGGTATAGGATGGTAGAGGATGGTATAGGATGGTAGAGGATGGTAGGATGGTATAGGATGGTATAGGATGGTATAGGATGGTAGAGGATGGTAGAGGATGGTATAGGATGGTATAGGATAGTAGGATGGTATAGGATGTATAGGATGGTATAGGATAGTATAGGATGGTATAGGATAGTAGGATGGTATAGGATAGTAATAGGATGGTAGGATGTATAGGATGGTATAGGATAGTATAGGATGGTAGAGGATGGTAGGATAGTATAGGATGGTAGAGGATGGTAGGATGGTATAGGATGGTATAGGATGGTATAGGATGGTATAGGATGTATAGGATGGTATAGGATGGTATAGGATGGTAGAGGATGGTAGGATGTATAGGATGTATAGGATGGTATAGGATGGTATAGGATGGTATAGGATGTATAGGATGGTATAGGATGGTATAGGATGGTAGAGGATGGATAGAGGATGGTATAGGATGGTATAGGATGTATAGGATGGTAGAGGATGGTATAGGATGGTAGAGGATGGTAGAGGATGGTATAGGATGTATAGGATGGTATAGGATGGTATAGGATGGTAGAGGATGGTAGGATGTATAGGATGTATAGGATGGTATAGGATGGTATAGGATGGTATAGGATGTATAGGATGGTATAGGATGGTATAGGATGTAGAGGATGGTAGAGGATGGTATAGGATGGTATAGGATGTATAGGATGGTATAGGATGGTAGAGGATGGTAGGATGTATAGGATGTATAGGATGGTATAGGATGGTATAGGATGGTATAGGATGGTAGAGGATGGTAGAGGATGGTATAGGATGGTATAGGATGGTATAGGGTGGTATAGGATGGTATAGGATGTATAGGATGGTATAGGATGGTAGAGGATGGTAGGATGTATAGGATGTATAGGATGGTATAGGATGGTAGAGGATGGTAGGATGTATAGGATGTATAGGATGGTAGAGGATGGTATAGGATGGTATAGGATGGTATAGGATGGTATAGGATGGTATAGGATGGTATAGGATGGTAGAGGATGTATAGGATGGTATAGGATGGTATAGGGTGGTATAGGATGGTATAGGATGTATAGGGTGGTATAGGATGGTATAGGATGGTATAGGATGGTAGGATGGTATAGGATGTATAGGGTGGTATAGGATGGTATAGGATGGTATAGGATAGTATAGGATGGTAGAGGATGGTATAGGATGGTATAGGATGGTATAGGATGGTATAAGATGGTATAGGATGGTATAGGATAGTATAGGATGGTAGAGGATGGTAGAGGATGGTAGAGGATGGTATAGGATGGTATAGGATGGATATAGGATGGTATAGGGTGGTATAGGATGGTAGAGGATATATAGGATGGTATAGGATGGTAGAGGATGGTATAGGATGGTATAGGATAGTATAGGATGGTATAGGATGGTAGAGGATGGTAGGATGGTATAGGATGGTATAGGATGGTATAGGATGGTAGAGGGATGGTAGGATGGTATAGGATTGTATAGGATGGTATAGGATGGTAGAGGATGGTAAGAGGATGGTAGGATGGTATAGGATGGTATAGGATGTATAGGATAGTATAGGATGGTAGAGGATGGTAGGATAGTATAGGATGGTATAGGATAGTAGGATGGTATAGGATAGTATAGGATGGTAGGATGTATAGGATGGTATAGGATAGTATAGGATGTAGAGGATGGTAGGATAGTATAGGATGGTAGAGGATGGTAGGATGGTTTAGGATGGTAATAGGATGGTAGAGGATGGTATAGGATGGTAGAGGATGGTAGGATGGTATAGGATGGTATAGGATGGTATAGGATGGTAGAGGATGGTAGAGGATGGTAGGATAGTATAGGATGGTATAGGATAGTAGGATGGTATAGGATAGTATAGGATGGTAGGATGTATAGGATGGTATAGGATAGTATAGGATGGTAGAGGATGGTAGGACTAGAATAGGATGGTAGAGGATGGTAGGATGGTATAGGATGGTATAGGATGGTAGAGGATGGTATAGGATGGTAGAGGATGGTAGAGGATGGTATAGGATGTATAGGATGGTATAGGATTGGTATAGGATGGTAGAGGGATGGTAGGATGTATAGGATGTATAGGATGGTATAGGATGGTATAGGATGGTATAGGATGTATAGGATGGTATAGGATGGTATAGGATGGTAGAGGATGGTAGAGGATGGTATAGGATGGTAGAGGATGGTATAGGATGGTATAGGATGGTATAGGGTGGTATAGGATGGTATAGGATGTATAGGATGGTATAGGATGGTAGAGGATGGTAGGATGTATAGGATGTATAGGATGGTATAGGATGGTAGAGGATGGTAGGATGTATAGGATGTATAGGATGGTAGAGGATGGTATAGGATGGTATAGGATGGTATAGGATGGTATAGGATGGTAGAGGATGTATAGGATGGTATAGGATGGTATAGGGTGGTATAGGATGGTATAGGATGTATAGGGTGGTATAGGATGGTATAGGATGGTATAGGATGTAGAGGATGGTATCGGATGGTATAGGATGGTATAGGATAGTATAGGATGGTATAGGGTGGTATAGGATGTATAGGATGTATAGGGTCGGTATAGGATGTATAGGGTGGTATAGGATGGTATAGGATAGTATAGGATGGTAGAGGATGGTAGAGGATGGTAGAGGATGTATAGGATGTATAGGATGGTATAAGATGGTATAGGATGGTATAGGATAGTATAGGATGGTAGAGGATGGTAGAGGATGGTAGAGGATGGTATAGGATGGTATAGGATGGTATAGGATGGTATAGGGTGGTATAGGATGGTATAGGATGGTATAGGATGGTAGAGGATGGTATAGGATGGTATAGGATGGTAGAGGATGGTATAGGATGGTATAGGATGTATAGGATAGTATAGGATGGTAGAGGATGGTAGAGGATGGTAGAGGATGTATAGGATGGTATAGGATGGTATAGGATGGTAGAGGATGGTAGAGGATGGTATAGGATGGTATAGGATGGTATAGGATAGTATAGGATGGTAGAGGTGGTAGAGGATGGTAGAGGATGTATAGGATGGTATAGGATGGTAGAGGATGGTAGAGGATGGTATAGGATGGTCATAGGATGGTATAGGATGGTAGAGGATGGTATAGGATGGTAGAGGATGGTAGAGGATGGTATAGGATGGTATAAGATGGTATAGGATGTATAGGATGGTATAGGATGTATAGGATGGTATAGGGATGGTATAGGATGGTATAGGATGTATAGGATGGTATAGGATGGTATAGGATGGTATAGGATGTATAGGATGGTATAGGATGGTATAGGATGTATAGGATGGTATAGGATGGTATAGGATGGTATAAGATGGTAGAGGATGTATAGGATGGTATAGGATGTATAGGATGGTAGAGGATGGAATAGGATGGTATAGGATGGTATAGGATGGTAGGATGGTATAGGATGGTAGAGGATGTATAGGGTGGTAGAGGATGGTAGAGGATGTAGAGGATGTATAGGATTTATAGGATGGTATAGGGTGGTAGGATGGTATAGGATGGTATAGGATGGTAGAGGATGTATAGGATGGTATAGGATGGTATTAGGATGGTATAAGATGGTATAGGATGTATAGGATGGTAGAGGATGGTATAGGATGGTAGAGGATGGTAGAGGATGGTATAGGATGGTATAGGATGGTATAGGATGGTATAGGATGTATAGGATGGTATAGGATGGTATAAGATGGTATAGGATGGTAGAGGATGTATAGGATGGTATAGGATGGTATAGGATGGTATAAGATGGTATAGGATGTATAGGATGGTATAGGATGGTAGAGGATGTATAGGATGGTATAGGATGGTATAGGATGGTATAAGATGGTATAGGATGGTAGAGGATGTATAGGATTTATAGGATGGTATAGGATGGTATAGGATGGTATAGGATTGTATAGGATGGTATAGGATGGTATAGGGATGGTACAGCTTCATTACGTCTGTCATACGGACTGCAGTACTAGGCATGTATAGGATGGTACACTTCGGATGTACTCAGGACTGTCTTACGATGTATACGGACTGCATACTAGGCTGGTACTCTTCAGTACTAGGCTGTCATTACGGATCGTAGAGGATGTAATTCAGTACACTTCATTACACTGCATTACACTTCAGGTACTCAGGACTGGCTTACACTTCATTACACTTCATTACACGTTCATTACACTCATTCCTCAGTACACTTGCTTCAGTTACTCTTCATTACACTTCATTACACTTCATTACACTTCATACACTTCATTACTGCGTCATTACACTTCATTACACTTCATTACACTTCATTACACTGTCATGTACACTTCATTACACTTCATTACACGTTCAGTACACTTCATTACACCTTCATTACTCTTTCCATTACACTTCATTACACGTTATCTTACACTTCATTACGACTTCATTACACTTCATTACCTTCATTACACTTCCAGTACACTTCATTACTCTTCATTACTTGCATGTACACTTCATTACACTTCATTACGCTTCATGACACTGTCATAGGACTGGTATACACTTCATTACTCCGTCATACACTTCATTACACTCATTACACTTCATTACACTTTCATGTCATACACTTTCATTACACTTCATTACTCGTTCATTACACTTCAGTACCTTCAGTACTCTTCAGTACACTTTCATTCACACTTGTCATTACACTTTCACTCTTCCCAGTACCCTCAGCCCCTCACTACGCCTGCATTACACTTCATGACTCATTACGATGCTCTTAGGCACTCATTACACTGCTATTACGCTTACGGTATAGGATCGTATAGGATGGTATAGGATGTATAGGATAGTATAGGATGGTATAGGATGGTATAGGATGGTAGAGGATGGAATAGGATGGTAGAGGATGGTATAGGATGGTAGAGGATGGTAGAGGATGGTATAGGGTGGTATAGGATGGTATAGGATGGTATAGGGTGGTATAGGATGGTATAGGATGGTAGAGGATGGAATAGGATGGTAGAGGATGGTAGAGGATGGAATAGGATGGTAGAGGATGGTATAGGATGGTATAGGATGGTATAGGATGTATAGGATAGTATAGGATGGTATAGGATGGTATAGGATGGTAGAGGATGGAATAGGATGGTAGAGGATGGTATAGGATGGTAGAGGATGTAGAGGATGGTATAGGGTGGTATAGGATGGTATAGGATGGTATAGGGTGGTATAGGATGGTATAGGATGGTAGAGGATGGAATAGGATGGTAGAGGATGGTAGAGATGGAATAGGATGGTAGAGGATGGTATAGGATGGTAGAGGATGGTAGAGGATGGTATAGGATGGTAGAGGATGGAATAGGATGGTAGAGGATGGTATAGGATGGTAGAGGATGGTATACGATGGTATAGGATGGTATAGGATGGTAGAGGATGGTATAGGATGGTATAGGATGGTAGAGGATGGTATAGGATGGTATAGGATGGTATAGGATGGTAGAGGATGGTATAGGATGGTATAGGATGGTAGAGGATGGAATAGGATGGTAGAGGATGGTATAGGATGGTAGAGGATGGTAGAGGATGGTATAGGATGGTATAGGATGGTAGGATGGTATAGGGTGGTATAGGATGGTAGAGGATGTATAGGATGGTATAGGATGGTATATGATGGTAGGATGTATAGGATGGTATAGGATGGTATAGGATGGTATATGATGGTATATGATGGTAGGATGTATAGGATGGTATAGGATGGTAGAGGATGGTATAGGGATGGTATAGGATGGTATATGATGGTAGGATGTATAGGGATGGTAGAGGATGGTATAGGATGGTATAGGATAGTATAGGATGGTATAGGATGGTATATGATGGTAGGATGTATAGGATGGTATAGGATGGTATAGGATGGTATAGGATGGTATAAGATGGTATAGGATGGTATAGGATGGTATAGGATGGTATAGGATGGTAGAGGATGGAATAGGATGGTAGAGGATGGTATAGGATGGTAGAGGATGGTATAGGATGGTAGAGGATGGTAGAGGATGTATAGGATGGTAGAGGATGTATAGGATGGTATAGGATGGTAGAGGATGTATAGGATGGTAGAGGATGTATAGGATGGTATAGGATGGTAGAGGATGTATAGGATGGTAGAGGATGGTATAAGATGGTATAGGATGTATAGGATGGTATAGGATGGTATAGGATGTATAGGATGGTATAGGATGGTATAGGATGGTATATGATGGTATAGGATGTATAGGATGGTAGAGGATGGTATAGGATGGTAGAGGATGGTAGAGGATGTATAGGATGGTAGAGGATGTATAGGATGGTATAGGATGGTAGAGGATGGTATAGGATGGTATAGGATGTATAGGATGGTATAGGATGGTATAGGATGGTATATGATGGTAGAGGATGGTATAGGATGGTAGAGGATGGTATAGGATGGTAGAGGATGGTAGAGGATGTATAGGATGGTAGAGGATGTATAGGATGGTATAGGATGGTAGAGGATGGTATAGGATGGTATAGGATGTATAGGATGGTAGAGGATGGTATAGGATGGTATAGGATGTATAGGATGGTATAGGATGGTAGAGGATGGTATAGGATGGTATAGGATGGTATAGGATGTATAGGATGGTAGAGGATGGTATAGGATGGTATAGGATGGTATAAGATGTATAGGATGTATAGGATGGTATAGGATGGTAGAGGTTGTATAGGATGGTAGAGGATGGTATAGGATGGTATAGGATGGTAGAGGATGGTATAGGGTGGTATAGGATGGTATAGGGTGGTATAGGATGGTATAGGATGGTATAGGATGGTAGGATGGTATAGGGTGGTATAGGATGGTAGAGGATGTATAGGATGGTATAGGATGGTAGAGGATGGTAGGATGGTATAGGATGGTATAAGATGGTATAGGATGGTATAGGATGGTATAGGATGTATAGGATAGTATAGGATGGTATAGGATGTATAGGATGGTAGGATGGGAGAGGATGTATAGGATGGTATAGGATGGTAGAGGATGGTATAGGATGGTAGAGGATGTATAGGATGGTATATGATGGTAGAGGATGGTATAGGATGTATAGGATGGTATAGGATGTATAGGATGGTATAGGATAGTATAGGATGGTATAGGATGGTATAGGATGGTATAGGATGGTATAGGATGGTAGAGGATGGTGTAGGATGGTATAGGATGGTATAGGATGGTAGAGGATGTATAGGATGGTATAGGATGGTAGAGGATGGTATAGGATGGTATAGGATAGTATAGGATGGTATAGGATGGTAGAGGATGGTAGGATGGTATAGGATGGTATAGGATGGTATAGGATGGTAGAGGATGGTAGGATGGTATAGGATGGTATAGGATGTATAGGATAGTATAGGATGGTAGAGGATAGTAGGATGGTATAGGATAGTATAGGATGGTAGGATGTATAGGATGGTATAGGATAGTATAGGATGGTAGAGGATGGTAGGATAGTATAGGATGGTAGAGGATGGTAGGATGGTTTAGGATGGTATAGGATGGTAGAGGATGGTATAGGATGGTAGAGGATGGTAGGATGGTATAGGATGGTATAGGATGGTATAGGATGGTAGAGGATGGTAGAGGATGGTAGGATAGTATAGGATGGTATAGGATAGTAGGATGGTATAGGATAGTATAGGATGGTAGGATGTATAGGATGGTATAGGATAGTATAGGATGGTAGAGGATGGTAGGATAGTATAGGATGGTAGAGGATGGTAGGATGGTATAGGATGGTATAGGATGGTAGAGGATGGTATAGGATGGTAGAGGATGGTAGAGGATGGTATAGGATGTATAGGATGGTATAGGATGGTATAGGATGGTAGAGGATGGTAGGATGTATAGGATGTATAGGATGGTATAGGATGGTATAGGATGGTATAGGATGTATAGGATGGTATAGGATGGTAGAGGATGGTAGAGGATGGTATAGGATGGTAGAGGATGGTATAGGATGGTATAGGATGGTATAGGGTGGTATAGGATGGTATAGGATGTATAGGATGGTATAGGATGGTAGAGGATGGTAGGATGTATAGGATGTATAGGATGGTATAGGATGGTAGAGGATGGTAGGATGTATAGGATGTATAGGATGGTAGAGGATGGTAGGATGTATAGGATGTATAGGATGGTATAGGATGGTAGAGGATGGTAGAGGATGGTAGAGGATGGTATAGGATGGTATAGGATGGTATAGGATGGTATAGGATGGTATAGGATGGTATAGGATGGTAGAGGATGTATAGGATGGTATAGGATGGTATAGGGTGGTATAGGATGGTATAGGATGTATAGGGTGGTATAGGATGGTATAGGATGGTATAGGATGGTAGGATGGTATAGGATGTATAGGGTGGTATAGGATGGTATAGGATAGTATAGGATGGTAGAGGATGGTAGAGGATGGTATAGGATGTATAGGATGGTATAAGATGGTATAGGATGGTATAGGATAGTATAGGATGGTAGAGGATGGTAGAGGATGGTAGAGGATGGTATAGGATGGTATAGGATGGTATAGGATGGTATAGGGTGGTATAGGATGGTATAGGATGGTATAGGATGGTAGAGGATGGTATAGGATGGTATAGGATGGTATAGGATAGTATAGGATGGTAGAGGATGGTAGAGGATGGTAGAGGATGTATAGGATGGTATAGGATGGTATAGGATGGTAGAGGATGGTATAGGATGGTATAGGATGGTATAGGATAGTATAGGATGGTAGAGGATGGTAGAGGATGGTAGAGGATGTATAGGATGGTATAGGATGGTAGAGGATGGTAGAGGATGGTATAGGATGGTATAGGATGGTATAGGATGGTAGAGGATGGTATAGGATGGTAGAGGATGGTATAGGATGGTATAGGATGGTATAGGATGGTATAGGATGGTATAGGATGGTAGAGGATGGTATAGGATGGTATAGGATGGTAGAGGATGGTAGAGGATGGTATAGGATGGTATAGGATGGTATAGGATGGTATAGGATGGTAGAGGATGGTATAGGATGGTATAGGATGGTATAGGATGGTAGAGGATGGTATAGGATGGTATAGGATGGTATAGGATCAGATCCCAAAGTGCCTTTAACAACACTGCCATCACTTCTCTCTCCTCCAGGACTTTGAGGTCCTTGATCAGTGGTTCACAAACTTTGTTCATCCCAAAGTATTTAAAGTCCCGCTCCTTACAGAGGAGGGGTCAGGGTCAGGGTCAGGGTCTGGGTCAGGGTCAGGGTCTGGGTCAGGGTCTGGGTCTGGGTCAGGGTCAGGGTCAGGGTCAGGGTCTGGGTCAGGGTCTGGGTCAGGGTCAGGGTCAGGGTTAGGGTCTGGGTCAGGGTCTGGGTCAGGGTCTGGGTCAGGGTCAGGGTCAGGGTCAGGGTCAGGGTCAGGGTCTGGGTCAGGGTCAGGGTCTGGGTCAGGGTCAGGGTCAGGGTCAGGGTCAGGGTCTGGGTCAGGGTTAGGGTCTGGGTCAGGGTCTGGGTCTGGGTCTGGGTCGAGCCTGAACCAAGTGGGTTCACAACCTCAAACACATCTTAGTATCAAACCAATCGATGAAGGTTCAGTTTTCAACAACAGATTACTTTGAACTCCCTCTCCATCGCTAACCCTAACCCTGTACTGGTTCATACTGGTCTGAACAGTGCAGCCAACGTATCCTGTACTGGTTCATACTGGTCTGAACAGTGCAGCCAGCGTCTCCTGTACTGGTTCATACTGGTCTGAACAGTGCAGCCAACGTCTCCTGTACTGGTTCATACTGGTCTGAACAGTGCAGCCAACGTCTCCTGTACTGGTTCATACTGGTCTGAACAGTGCAGCCAACGTCTCCTGTACTGGTTCATACTGGTTTGAACAGTGCAGCCAACGTATCCTGTACTGGTTCATACTGGTCTGAACAGTGCAGCCAACGTCTCCTGTACTGGTTCATACTGGTCTGAACAGTGCAGCCAACGTATCCTGTACTGGTTCATACTGGTCTGAACAGTGCAGCCAGCGTCTCCTGTACTGGTTCATACTGGTCTGAACAGTGCAGCCAACGTCTCCTGTACTGGTTCATACTGGTCTGAACAGTGCAGCCAACGTCTCCTGTACTGGTTCATACTGGTCTGAACAGTGCAGCCAACGTATCCTGTACTGGTTCATACTGGTCTGAACAGTGCAGCCAACGTCTCCTGTACTGGTTCATACTGGTCTGAACAGTGCAGCCAACGTATCCTGTACTGGTTCATACTGGTCTGAACAGTGCAGCCAACGTCTCCTGTACTGGTTCATACTGGTCTGAACAGTGCAGCCAACGTATCCTGTACTGGTTCATACTGGTCTGAACAGTGCAGCCAACGTCTCCTGTACTGGTTCATACTGGTCTGAACAGTGCAGCCAACGTATCCTGTACTGGTTCATACTGGTCTGAACAGTGCAGCCAGCGTCTCCTGTACTGGTTCATACTGGTCTGAACAGTGCAGCCAACGTCTCCTGTACTGGTTCATACTGGTCTGAACAGTGCAGCCAACGTCTCCTGTACTGGTTCATACTGGTCTGAACAGTGCAGCCAACGTATCCTGTACTGGTTCATACTGGTCTGAACAGTGCAGCCAACGTCTCCTGTACTGGTTCATACTGGTCTGAACAGTGCAGCCAACGTATCCTGTACTGGTTCATACTGGTCTGAACAGTGCAGCCAACGTCTCCTGTACTGGTTCATACTGGGAAAAGCACTCTTTGCCATTTCATCCATTCCCAAGAACTGAGGTACAGGCTCAACATAGATGAAAGTCTTTTTAAATGAGTGCTCAGAAGATTATAGAGCTTGAGTAGATCCCCTGCATTCACTTCATCAATAATGTTTCTTATTCAAAGTGGGAACAGACTTATCTAGAACCAAATCATTCAGGTCCTCTACACGTCTACTCAAACTGGATGCAACTGTAAAGCTGCAACCTCTGAATGGGCCTTTGGTTCCCAATCCGTCTTTTATGTGTGACTTCAAATGCTTTACGAGAGAGGTTAGAGCGTCACACTTTATCAATGCTGCAGAGTAGATCCTGGTCCTCTGTGGTCTCAGAACGGTGGCTTTCCGGGACATCCGAGTACAGTTAGGTACACCACATTGATAGTGATAACAGGAAGTGTTGCTGTGCAGCTTTGTGTGCTGAACAACAGTCTCAGACACATGCTCACAATCAATCAATCAATCAATCTTTATTTATAAAGCGCCAAATCACAACAAAGTTATCTCAAGGCACTTTACACATAGAGCAGGTTCTAAACCGAACTCTTCAAGTTTTAATTTATAAAGAGACCCAACATTCCCACATGAGCAGCATTTAGCGACAATGGCAAGAAAAAACTCCCTTTTAACAGGAAGAAACCTCAGAACCAGAACCAGACTCAAAGTGGGAGAACATCTGCCTCGACCGGTTGGGGTAGAGGGGAGAGAGAGGAAGAATAGGAGAGAGAGAGAAGCACATAGAAAATAAACATTGAAGCTAGAAGGTCCGGGACTGGAATCTGTCATCCGGACGTCTACAGGCCCAGATTGCCTGTGAGATGAGAAAGCACAGACAACTCCGGGGAAGAAGTGTAGGTTACTGAATGCATTAATAGTTCATGAATGTTATTGGATATAGATGATGGATAGAGAGAGAGACAGAGGAGGAGAGAGGAGCTCAGTGCATCATGGAGGTAGGAGTCCCCCGGCAGTCTAAGCCTATAGCAGCATAAACTAGGAGCTTGCTAACTATAAGCTCTATCAAAAAGGAAAGTTTTAAGCCTACTCTTAAAAGTAGAGAGGGTGTCTGCCCTCCGGACCGAATCTGGGAGATGGTTCCACAGGAGAGGAGCCTGATAACTGAAGGCTCTGCCTCCCATTCTACTTTTAGAGATACTAGGTACCACAAGTAGGCCTGCGTTCTGGGAGCGCAGTGTTCTGGTAGGGTCATAAGGTACTATAAGCTCTTTAAGGTATGATGGAGCCTGACCAGTAAGAGCTTTAAAAGTGAGGAGAAGGATTTCTCACACACACCTGCTCACACACACCTGCTCACACACACATGCTCACACACACCTGCTCACACACACCTGCTCACACACACCTGCTCACACACACCTGCTTACACACACATGCTCACAGATACCTGCTCACACACACCTGCTCACACACACCTGCTCACACACACCTGCTCACACACACCTGCTCACGCATACATGCTCACACACACCTGCTCACACACACCTGCTCACACACACCTGCTCACACACACCTGCTCACACACACCTGCTTACACACACATGCTCACACACACCTGCTCACACACACCTGCTCACGCACACCTGCTCACACACACATGCTCACGCACACCTGCTCACACACACCTGCTCACACACACCTGCTCACACACACATGCTCACGCACACCTGCTCACGCACACCTGCTCACGCACACCTGCTCACACACACATGCTCACGCACACCTGCTCACACACACACACCTGCTCACACACACCTGCTCACACACACATGCTCACGCACACCTGCTCACACACACCTGCTCACACACACCTGCTCACACACACCTGCTCACACACACATGCTCACACACACCTGCTCACACACACCTGCTCACACATACCTGCTCACACATACCTGACCCTCACACACACCTGCTCACACATACCTGCTCACACACACATGCTCACACACACCTGCTCACACACACCTGCTCACACACACCTGCTCACACACACATGCTCACACACACCTGCTCACACACACCTGCTCACACACACATGCTCACACACACCTGCTCACACACACCTGCTCACACACACCTGCTCACACACACATGCTCACACACACCTGCTCACACACACATGCTCACACACACCTGCTCACACACACATGCTCACACATTAAATATACAGCGGAACATTAACCGACTAGCAGGGGCATGAGTAATGTGATATTGATCCTGATCAGTGTTATTGATCCTGATCAGTGTTATTGATCCTGATCAGTGTTATTGATCCTGATCAGTGATATTGATCCTGATCAGTGTTATTGATCCTGATCAGTGATATTGATCCTGATCAGTGTTATTGATCCTGATCAGTGTTATTGATCCTGATCAGTGTTATTGATCCTGATCAGTGATATTGATCCTGATCAGTGTTATTGATCCTGATCAGTGATATTGATCCTGATCAGTGATATTGATCCTGATCAGTGTTATTGATCCTGATCAGTGTTATTGATCCTGATCAGTGTTATTGATCCTGATCAGTGTTATTGATCCTGATCAGTGATATTGATCCTGATCAGTGTTATTGATCCTGATCAGTGTTATTGATCCTGATCAGTGATATTGATCCTGATCAGACTGATGAAGATTAAATAATAAATAAATCATTTTGTATTTTACTGGAGTTTAAAATCTGACTTGTTTCAGTTTGATCAGCTGATCAGTGATCTGACGCCATCTGGTGGCAGCTGAGGACGTTCACACTCTGCAGGGGATTGTGGGTAATGTAGTCTGGAGACTGACTTTCTTCTTCTGCTGATTAAATGTTGCTGACAGTTTGGTGATCTGTGTCTATTATAATATAATATATATTATATAATATAATATATAATATATAATATATAATATATAATATATAATATAATATATAATATATAATATATAATATAATATATAATATATAATATATAATATATAATATATAATATAATATATAATATAATATATAATATATAATATATAATATATAATATAATATATAATATAATATAATATATAATATATAATATATAATATATAATATATAATATATAATATAATATATAATATAATATATAATATAATATATAATATAATATATAATATAATATATAATATAATATATAATATATAATATAATATACACACGTGGACAAAATAGTTGGTAGAAAAACCAACAATAGTCACTGAAATAACTTGAAACTGACAAAAGTAATAATAAATAAAACTTACTGAAAATGAACCAATGAAAATCAGACATTGCTTTTGAACAGAATCATTAAATAAACAAACTAATGAATCAGGCCTGGACATTAATGATGGACCCTTAACTTAATATTTTGAGGCAATCTAATGATTTCTGTAACTGTCAGTGAGACTTCTGCACATGTCAACAGGTATTTAGTCCCACTCCTCATGAGCAAGCTGCTCCAGTCTCAGGGTTGAAGGGTTAGGGTTGGCCTTCTCCAGACGGCATGGTTCAGCTCCTTCCACAGATGTGGGACCGAGGATTTAGATCCGGGCTCATAGGCCACTTCAGAATAGTCCAAAGTCTTGCTCTTAGCCGTTCTTGGGTGTTTTTAACTGTGTTTTGGGTCATTATCCTGTTGGAAGACCCATGACCTGCGACTGAGACCAAGCTTTCTGACACTAGGCAGCACATTTCCCTCCAGAATGCTTTGATAGTCTTAGATTTCATTGTTCCTGCACAGATTAAAGACACCCTGTGCCAGATGCAGCAAAGCAGCTCCAGAACATACCGAGCCTCCTCCATGTTCCACAGTAGGGACCGTGTTCTTCTCTTGGTATGTGAATATAGAGCTGATGGGCTTTGTGGCAAATTCCAGTCTGGCTTTTTTATGATTGGGTTTCAACAGTGGTGTCCTCCTTGGTCGTCTCCTATGAAGTCCACTTTGGCTCAAACAATGATGGATGGTGCGATCTGACACTGATGTACCTTGACCTTGGAGTTCACCTTTAGGTTGTTCTGGGCTCTTTGGTTACCATTCGTATTATCCGTCTCATCAATGTTCCTCCTGAGGCCACGTCCAGGGAGGCTGGCTACAGTCCTGTGGACCTTAAACTGTAGTCACAGGAACATCAAGCTGCTTGGAGATGTTCTTATAGCCTACGAGATGTTAGTGTGTCTATTATAATATAATATAATATAATATAATATAATATAATAATATATAATATAATATAATATAATATAATATAATATAATAATATATAATATAATATAATATAATATAATAATATATAATATAATATAATATAATATAATATAATAATATACAATATAATATAATAATATATAATATAATATAATATAATATATAATATAATATAATATAATATAATATAATATAATATAATATAATAATATATAATATAATATAATATAATATAATATAATATATAATATAATATATAATATAATATATAATATAATATAATATAATATAATATAATATAATATATAATATAATATAATATAATATAATATAATATAATATAATATAATATAATAATATATAGTATAATATAATATATAATGTCTTATATCCTTTACCTTTAACATGCTTGTTTCTAATCTCCTGAGACAACTCTGTCCTTGGCTTCCTGTGGTCCATGTTCAGCGTGGTCCGTGTTCAGTGTGGTCCATGTTCAGTGTGGTCCATGTTCAGTGTGGTCCATGTTCAGCGTGGTCCATGTTCAGAGTGGTCCGTGTTCAGCGTGGTCCATGTTCAGCGTGGTCCGTGTTCAGCGTGGTCCATGTTCAGAGTGGTCCGTGTTCAGCGTGGTCCGTGTTCAGCGTGGTCCGTGTTCAGGGTGGTCCATGTTCAGTGTGGTCCGTGTTCAGCGTGGTCCGTGTTCAGCGTGGTCCGTGTTCAGCGTGGTCCATGTTCAGCGTGGTCCATGTTCAGCGTGGTCCGTGTTCAGCGTGGTACATGTTCAGCGTGGTCCGTGTTCAGCGTGGTCCGTGTTCAGCGTGGTCCGTGTTCAGCGTGGTCCATGTTCAGCGTGGTCCGTGTTCAGCGTGGTCCATGTTCAGCGTGGTCCATGTTCAGCGTGGTCCATGTTCAGCGTGGTCCGTGTTCAGCGTGGTCCATGTTCAGCGTGGTCCGTGTTCAGCGTGGTACATGTTCAGCGTGGTCCGTGTTCAGCGTGGTCCATGTTCAGCTTGTTACATGTTCAGCGTGGTCCATGTTCAGCTTGTTACATGTTCAGTGTGGTCCATGTTCAGCTTGTTACATGTTCAGTGTGGTACATGTTCAGCGTGGTCCGTGTTCAGCGTGGTCCATGTTCAGCTTGTTACATGTTCAGTGTGGTCCGTGTTCAGCGTGGTCCGTGTTCAGCGTGGTACGTGTTCATCATGGTCCGTGTTCAGGGTGGTCCGTGTTCAGCGTGGTCCATGTTCAGCGTGGTCCGTGTTCAGCGTGGTCCGTGTTCAGCGTGGTCCATGTTCAGCGTGGTCAGGGTTCAGGGTGGTCCATGTTCAGCGTGGTCCATGTTCAGCGTGGTCCGTGTTCAGCGTGGTCCGTGTTCAGCGTGGTCCATGTTCAGCGTGGTCAGGGTTCAGGGTGGTCCATGTTCAGCGTGGTCCGTGTTCAGCGTGGTCCGTGTTCAGCGTGGTCCATGTTCAGCGTGGTCCATGTTCAGCGTGGTCCATGTTCAGGGTGGTCCATGTTCAGCGTGGTCCATGTTCAGCGTGGTCAGGGTTCAGGGTGGTCCGTGTTCAGCGTGGTCCGTGTTCAGCGTGGTCCATGTTCAGTGTGGTACATGTTCAGTGTGGTCCGTGTTCAGTGTGGTCCATGTTCAGTGTGGTCCGTGTTCAGCGTGGTCCATGTTCAGCGTGGTCCATGTTCAGCGTGGTCCATGTTCAGCGTGGTCCATGTTCAGTGTGGTCCATGTTCAGTGTGGTACATGTTCAGTGTGGTCCATGTTCAGCGTGGTACATGTTCAGCGTGGTCCATGTTCAGTGTGGTCCATGTTCAGCGTGGTCCATGTTCAGTGTGGTACACAGTGTGGTCCATGTTCAGCGTGGTACATGTTCAGCGTGGTCCATGTTCAGTGTGGTCCATGTTCAGTGTGGTACACAGCGTGGTCCATGTTCAGCGTGGTCCATGTTCAGCGTGGTCCGTGTTCAGGGTGGTCCGTGTTCAGTGTGGTCCATGTTCAGTGTGGTCCGTGTTCAGTGTGGTCCATGTTCAGGGTGGTCCATGTTCAGAGTGGTCCATGTTCAGCGTGGTCCATGTTCAGCGTGGTACATGTTCAGCGTGGTCCATGTTCAGCGTGGTCCATGTTCAGTGTGGTCCGTGTTCAGCGTGGTCCATGTTCAGAGTGGTCCATGTTCAGCGTGGTACGTGTTCAGTGTGGTCCATGTTCAGCGTGGTCCATGTTCAGCGTGGTCCACAGCGTGGTACATGTTCAGCGTGGTCCACAGCGTGGTACATGTTCAGCGTGGTCCATGTTCAGCGTGGTACGTGTTCAGTGTGGTCCATGTTCAGCGTGGTCCGTGTTCAGCGTGGTCCGTGTTCAGCGTGGTCCGTGTTCAGTGTGGTCCATGTTCAGTGTGGTCCATGTTCAGTGTGGTCCATGTTCAGGGTGGTCCGTGTTCAGCGTGGTCCATGTTCAGCGTGGTCCATGTTCAGCGTGGTCCATGTTCAGCGTGGTACATGTTCAGCGTGGTCCATGTTCAGCGTGGTCCATGTTCAGCGTGGTCCATGTTCAGCGTGGTCCATGTTCAGCGTGGTACATGTTCAGTGTGGTCCATGTTCAGCGTGGTCCATGTTCAGCGTGGTCCATGTTCAGCGTGGTACATGTTCAGCGTGGTCCATGTTCAGCGTGGTCCATGTTCAGCGTGGTCCATGTTCAGCGTGGTACATGTTCAGTGTGGTCCATGTTCAGCGTGGTCCATGTTCAGCGTGGTCAGGGTTCAGGGTGGTCCATGTTCAGCGTGGTCCATGTTCAGCGTGGTCCATGTTCAGCGTGGTCCATGTTCAGTGTGGTCCATGTTCAGCGTGGTCCATGTTCAGCGTGGTCAGGGTTCAGGGTGGTCCATGTTCAGCGTGGTCCATGTTCAGCGTGGTCCATGTTCAGTGTGGTCCATGTTCAGCGTGGTCCATGTTCAGCGTGGTCCATGTTCAGTGTGGTCCATGTTCAGCGTGGTACATGTTCAGTTAAGGGTCCATCATTAATGTCCAGACCTGATTCATTAGTTTGTTTATTTTAATGATTCTGTTCAAAAGCAATGTCTGATTTTCATTGGTTCATTTTCAGTAAGTTTTATTTATTATAACTTTTGTCAGTTTAAGTTATTTCAGTGACTATTGTTGGTTTGTGTTTCATTAACAGAGGAACCAACACGTGTGTAGGAGGACTGTCCCATGTTAGAGAGATTTGTTGTTAAACTTCAGTTTTCTGTTCAGTTTGTTTTTCTTTTATTCCAGTTAATCAATAATCAATAATCAATAATCACTGATCACTGATCAATGATCACTGATCACTGATCATTGATCACTGATCACTGATCAATGATCAGTGATCAGTGATCAATAATCACTGATCAATAATCACTGATCACTGATCAATAATCACTGATCACTTTATTCTTTCTGTTTTTAATCTTTATTGAAAACTAAAACATTGAACATGTGACCAGCAGGTGGCGCCTGATCATAAAACTGTTTAATGTAGTGAAGCAACAACAAGGTCAAAGGTCACCTGACCCCAACTCAGATATTCTAACAGCGTTTAACCTTCAGGTGAACTCACCTGTGTGTGTGTGTGTGTGTGTGTGTGTGTGTGTGTGTGTGAGTGTGTGTGTGTGTGTGTGTGTGTGTGTGAGTCTGTGTGTGTGTGTGTATGTGTGTTTGTGTGTGTGTGTGTGTGTGAGTCTGTGTGTGTGTAAGTCTGTGTGTATGTGTGTTTGTGTGTGTAAGTCTGTGTGTGTGTGTGTGTGTGTGTGAGTCTGTGTGTGTGTGTGTATGTGTGTGTGTGTGTGTGTGTGTGTGTGTGTGTGTGTGTGTGTGAGTCTGTGTGTGTGACAGCCTGTTATTAAAGTCATGTTGATGGCTTTGTCTCTCCCTGAACTCTTCAACTCTGTCTTATCAGAAACACACACACACACACACACACACACACACACACACACACACACAAACACACACACACACACACACACACACACACACACACACACACACACACACACACACACACACACACACACACACACACACACAGACACTGAACTTCATTTCTTTAAACATAATCAACATTATAATATAAACTGTCAGTAATGATCAGCTGATGTTTATTATTGATCCTTCATCACCTGAACCTGGACCTGGACCTGGACCTGGACCTGAACCTGGACCTGAACCTGAACCTGAACCTGAACCTGGACCTGAACCTGAACCTGAACCTGGACCTGAACCTGGACCTGAACCTGGACCTGAACCTGAACCTGGACCTGGACCTGGACCTGAACCTGGACCTGAACCTGGACCTGGACCTGAACCTGAACCTGGACCTGGACCTGAACCTGAACCTGAACCTGAACCTGATCACTTCCTGTCCCTGGAGCCGGGCAGTCTGGGTCTGAGTCAGATAAAGATCAGGGAAGCTTTTAGTGTGACAGATTTACACA